>NC_051176.1:244179734-244301004 GCF_013339695.2 Rhipicephalus sanguineus
TGGCCTCCTGCTGGTGGTAACAGCAGACGTTTTGACTTTTTAGGGCATTGAGCACGCCGTCCACGCTTTTTATTCGTCCTGCCTTTTCAATATGTTGCGTACTGATGACATTAGTGGCGGCGTTGTGCAGAAGTAAAATGCATTTTGTTCCTCTGGTGCTTGGTTCCGATTCCTGCCCGAAACACAGGTTTTCAAGCTTGCAATTGTCCCTTTGTTCGAAAAAAAAAAAGAGCAGGCGCCTGGCCAGAGTCGGTAGGGACATAAAAATCCAGGTGAAACCACACTATGAAAGGGGTACTAAGCTTCACAAATACATTCCCTCGTCAGGCTACTTGGTGCAGTTGTTGGCGGTTACAACTTTTCTCAGTTAATCTCGTATTACAAGCGTTGGGTCTTACTGCCCAACGGCTGATGAGCGCATAACCAAGGCGCTCGTCAGACCTGTTGATAATCTCGTATTACAAGCGTTGGGTCTTACTGCCCAACGGCTGATGAGCGCATAACCAAGGCGCTCGTCAGACCTGTTGAGCGAAAAATGGCGTTAAGTATCCGGGGATCCGACTAGGCTGGTTGGAAAGTATACCTGGTAACCCTCAACGTCCAGCAGGCCCGCGAGGCGGCGCTGAGACAAGATCTCGACGCCCCATCGTGGGAGACCTAAGCCCGGGTCGACTAAAACTCGGCAGAACAATGCAATAAAGTTACAACGAACCAACCAACCAACCCTGAACGCGTAACACTATGCGAAACGAAGGTCACTTATACCACGGCTGTTTAGGAAATTATCAGATATACGTCCTGTGGCTTAACAACCTTGCGACAGTTGTTGGGGGATATCGTAAGCTTACCGCTGGCTTGATGGCATTACCGAGTAATCGGCCCGTCTTCTGATACGGTACGATGTAGTACAATGTCTTCTGATACAATACGACGTAGAATGTAGAATTGTAGAATTTAGGGCAGATAAGGGCATGACGGGAAATATCTGTGAATTCTGAGCTATTAAAAGAGGGGGGGGGGATAATAAAGGCTCAGGCAAAACCAAGGAAAAATACAAAGCGGCGAGGTTATATCCTGTATAGCTTTTGGTATAGATGAAACAGTTGCAGTCCCTAGAATAAAGCTAAGTAACTTCGTATAAGTGAAGCTAAGTACACAACTTCGCACCAGGTGGCAGGTATGATGATAAAGAAATGCAAGGTTAACGAAGAGGCTTGAATTCCGAATGGAAATGGGAAGTTCCTATTAAACTGCTGTAGTGGGCGGCTTGAGCGTGATGGTGATGTTTGTGTTAAAGGGACACTAAAAAGAAACAGCGAATCGGTTTAGATCGATAAATTGTGCTCTGAGAATTCTAATGCCGTTAATTTCGCCATCATAGGTTTATTAATAGAGGAGAAAATCAAGTTCAAAATTTCATTTTTAAATTTCGCGGCGAAATCTCCCCGCGTGACGTCACGGATTTCAAAGTGTATTTATCGTATTTTGGCGCCTTTGGCGCAACAAGGTTACCCCAAACTTGGTACGTTAAGTCTATGGCCCCCTCAGAGGACAATGTACTTCATTTTCACCGATTAGGAACTACGTAGTCCCTAGTAGGCGCCGTCAAAACATGTGACGTCAAGGCGAATGGTGCGGAAACTTCAAGGTGGCGTCGCCACCCACATTTTGTTTTTGCGCGTTTTCTCGCTTACTAAGCGTCTTCTCGCCGCAAGCGTGGTGTTTTTGGTATTCGTGAAAGAGTCCTTTACTAATATTAGAAAAATCGTTTTGCTCTTTAGTGTCCCTTTAATAGGGGCAGGGGCATATCCAGAAACATTTTTTTCGGGGAGGGGTATCCGACTGTCCTTTCGGGAAGAGGGATCCAACATAAAGGAGTGTCGCCCTCCCCCCCCCCCCCCCCCCGAAAAACTTTTTAGCAATGCAGGCCACCATCACTGTTTACATACAGGCTTACGCACGTTTGCTTCAGCGCAGCGAATCTGAGAAAAGATGAGGGTAAGATAAAGGATAAAAAATAGCACCGACGAAACTGTTTCAATTTCTTTTTCTCAACTTTTTTTCCGTCATAACGGTTACGCCGGTGCTCCAAAAATAGTTTGAAATGGTATGGTGCACGCGCTGTATGCTCGAGTAAGCAAGAGGAAACGGTAACAACGTCAGCTCTTGTTTTAGAAACAGGCAACTATTAATGATTTCCTCGCAGCAGCCATGGCCTGTTCTCGCTACTCTTCTAAAGCGTCGTTGGTGTAATGCACCCACAGTGTTTTATGTGTTGTAGCTGGGAAGTCCTTCCCACGCGGAACGGGCAAATAAAAACAAGCTATCTGCGTGCCGCAGTCTGCAACGAATCATGACTCCTGCATGCAATACACAAATCCAGTGGTTGGTGGAAGGTGTCTCTCTCTCTCTCTCTCTATCACACACACACACACACACACACACACACACACACACACACACACACACACACACACACACACACACACACACGCACACGCACACGCACACGCACACACACACACACACACACACACACACACAAACGCGCGCGCGGTTACACAGAAAGGCAGACAGACGGATGCCCGCACGCACGCACGCACACAAACACAGAACATGATGTATAACGAACATTAGGAACACGTAAACAAATGACATTCGGTTTCCTTTGGAAATACAAGCTCGTCAGCACTTCGGACGATGTTTTCGGACAAAAGCTCGGACGACAGCTCAGTACTGGTTGGGGCACGCGTCGTTATTAGTGTTCTGACCTTGTAGTACGTTTCACGCGCCCTTTCTACCATAGTAGCTACATTAAGATCGCCAACTACAACAAATGCTATGTCTTTCTCTTGTTTGGCAGACGCAAACTGTGTTATAAAGTTTGAAATGTCTGTTTTCGGTGTTCTATGTTCATATAGACTAGAGGATTCAACCTGTGGGGGCGAATACCCGCATGCCAAGGGTCCTAGCAGGACTCTGGTCCTAGTATGCGGGTAAGTACCACACGTGACTGTGGGGGCGGGTTTTATGACGTGCACGCCATACCTGTCATGTTATTCATGTCACGACTTGTCACTTATGTTCGTCATAACACTCATACCCTTCTATGCCAATTTTGGCTTTTACCAAGTTAAAGCGGCGGCCGGGAGAGCACCCAGACATAGATAGATAGATAGATAGATAGATAGATAGATAGATAGATAGATAGATAGATAGATAGATAGATAGATAGATAGATAGATAGATAGATAGATAGATAGATAGATAGATAGATAGATAGATAGAAACGGTCGAAGTGCCATTGTTCCGCAAAGAAGTGATTTGAATTTAAAACGCACGCACCCAAACGCCCAAAGGACGCGGGAGAATGCGAACTGCACTTTTCCGGGCGCGCGCAGCGTTCGTTCCGACATCTGCTGCGAGATGGCGCCGCTGGCAAACAAGCAAGGGAACTCCCGCGGCGCGCTGTTCGGTTGAACGCGGTAACTGTGACAGCATTTCGCGGGCTTTTCGCTGCGGGGCTTCTGTGTGGCACTTGGTGATCATACATGATATGTTTTATTCTCTCACATTATGCTGATGCGGCTTTTATGAGGTGCCCTGTTCTTTTGCACCATATATTACGTTTAAATTAAAATCTGGGATTTTCCATGTTACAGCCATGACATGATTACGCGACACACCGTAGTGGGAGACTCCCAATTAATTGGAATCGTCTGGTGCACTGAAATCGAAGAGCACAACCACTTTGCGCTTGCTTCCAATCCAAAAAATGCGGCTGCCGTGGCAGGGAGTCAAACCGGCGCGCTTGTGCTTAGTTAGCGGCGCAATTCCATAGCCGCAAAGCCGCAGCGGCGAGTATTTTCGTACCATTCTTGTATTTTCCCTTTAACAAATGAAAAATAATAACGTTAAGCGAGAAGCAGGTACACGACGGGGTACCTTATATAGAAAATTGTAGGGGTTGATAATCATAGTCAAGGGGAGACGTGTGTCTTGAATTTTTTGTGCTTAGTTGGGTAAACTGACTGAAATTTAAGTAACATTTTCAGTTTTCTTCAGGAGATTCCAAATCTATAAGTAGATTTTTAATAGCTGCATTAGAACAAAAGATATGCAATTTCTAATAACATATTTCTTACGGTACTTTTCGGCAACTTCGCATTGTCAAGCACAAAAACGAAGTATACGGTTAGACGGCCAGAGAGCTGGTCTAGCCGGTGATTCTAATTCGACTGTTTTCAACGCACATGAAACGCAAACTAAACGGATGCAAATATGAGTGAAATTTTCTTGCTGCGTACTATATATGATTATTGCGAATTATAATTTTGTGAACTACATTATAAGAAAACCAGGGGCGTAGCCAGAATTTTTTTTTGGGGGGGGAGGGGGGTTCAACCATACTTTATGTATGGTCGTGCGTGCGTTTGTATGTGTGCGCGTATATATACGCAAGCAAAACTGAAAAATTTCGGGGGGGGTTGAACCCCCCCCCCCCCCCAACCCCCCCTTGCCTACGCCCCTGAAGAAAACAAATAGCACCACCGGCTACACGAGCTTTCTGGCATTCTTACCTCATCCTTTGTTATTGTGTTTTAAAAAGCAACGTTGCTAAAATCCTTGTAAGGAATATTCTTAAAGGGCCTCCAATTTTCCCGATTTTCGATAATAATCTGTCCCCCGATGTTCGATAATATTCTGTGTTATGCGTGTTAATTCTTGTTCGTTCACAAGCAAGCTAGCGAAGTTTTAGCGGATTTGGTTGAGCCTTTAATTTATAACTGAATATTTTTGGAAACATGAGAGCGGCCTCAGAGTTGGGCAACACTGGCGCACTCGCGAGCCGTGGCTCTACCGTGGCGTAGCAAGTTGCTTGATGTGCGAGCGTCTGCATTCCGGCGAATGATTTTGTTCCGTGGTCTGCTGCGCGTGCAGTCGGCCTATTTCAGCTTTGTTCAGCTTGGCACTCAGTGAACGATTTAAGGCGGCTGAAACTTCAGCAGAAGACAAGGGCTTCGCTCCGTGCAGTACATGACGTCACACACGCAATGGTAAAATGACGGTTTCCGGTGGTGGACGGGGTTTATAATCGACGACTTCTAGAGCCTATTTTGCACTAAAGTATTTTTTAAAGTTCATTTTTCACATGTATAGTAACAATGGACCTTCTACTTCTATTTTTCGCTGAAAACTGTGAATTGTTGAGTCACCGTGTGATGGCCCCTTTAAATATGTTTTAGTAATTGCATATCTTTTTGTTCAAACGCAGCTATTCAAAATCTACTCAGACATTTCGGATCTGCAGGAAAAACTAAATAAGTGTATTAAATTTCATGCCGTTCACCCAAATATTGAAAAACATTTTTTAAGAGCCACGTCTCCCCTAAGGTAAAGAGGAATAAATGGAATTTGACTGGTCATACAAAGCGTGGAGAAAATAATGGCGGGGTATTAAGGGCCGCTATGAGACTGCCGAAGTAAATATAAGAAAAGCTGACAATGACGATCACATATTAATTCGAGGTTAAACTGTGCTAGTCAACCCTCAAAAGTGGTAGGCGCCATTGGAATATCCTGTTTAGGCGATTCCAAAAAAGTGAATGTTGTCATCTTCACTGTTTTCGTTTAGCATTTTTTTTTTGCCACTGTTTCCGTCTCTATCTTTGGAGCTTCACTTGCGTTTTTTGTATGACGTGACGTCGACCTCTCGAACACCTCGAAGGCAGACGTGTAATGGGTGAATATCTAAGCGCGTTTTCAGCCACCGCGGTGGTAAAGTGGTTACGGTGCTCGGCTGCTGACACTAAGGTCGCGGGCTCGATCCCGGCCGCGGTGGTCCCCTTTCGATGGAGGCGAAACAATAATAGTTGGGGCTTAACGTCCCAGAACGATGATATGATTATGAGGGACGCCGCAGTGGAGGGCTCCGGAAACGACCTGGGGTTCTTTAACGTGCACCTAAGCTTAAGTACACGGGCCTCAAGCATTTTCGCCGCCATCGAAAATGAGGCTTCTGCGGCCGGGATTCGATCCCGCGACATCATGAAAGGATTGTTTGGGCAACGGCCCCTTTACAATACAAAAAGTACTTTAACCATGGTCAGGAAGTCACCTCCATCGAAAAAGTCGTTTAGATATGTAGTCCTGTAGAGATATATATATATATATATATATATATATATATATATATATATATATATATATATATATATATATATATATATATATATATATATATATATATAATATGTGTGTAGCGAACAGCTTATGCTCTTTGTGGACAAAGATTGAACAGCAGCATGCACTTGTGAACTCTTCAATGAACAATAAACTTTCGTCATTGAACTCTCCGCTGTCTTGTCATGCTCGTTATGTCTCATTTCATTTTTACTTACTTTTTTATTTATTTATTTGCCTACTCATACTGTTGGCCTGTCGGCCGTTACAGGGTGGGTCAAAAGCAGCACTTCTGGAAGTCGTATACATCACGTTAGAAAAACACTTGAGAAGGGGAAAAAAAATACTACATGGCCAAACATAAGTGAACAAAAAAAAAAAAAAACATAAGCGCGCATAATCGAAATAGTTCGTCCATACGTCGATCAAGTTATACAACACCATAAATGGAAAGTTAACAAGCAATATTACAAAACATAACCGAGCGTTGCCATACAAAAACAGACATCTGTACATAAGCGAAATATTCTGTGCATACACCCATCAAATAATACAAAACTAACAATACAATGCTAACGAAGATCTCAGAGACACTCACAAAATAGAAGACATGCATACATGCTTGCGTCTTTAATGGCGTGCTAGGTTATTTTCAAAGTGATCTGCATTGATGCTTTCTGGCGTTAGTAGCGGCAATTAATTACATTCTTTAATGGTTCTCGGGAAGAAAGAAAACGCGTAACTGTTAATGTACACCTGAGGCACTTCTTTGTTTCTTCACAATATTCTACCTTGTCGTGCTATCAAGTCTACTGTTTACTATTGACGTTAAAAACAATGAAAAAAAAATTACTCCACAGTCACCTTTCCACCACATGCTTCGCATTACATCGATTCCCATGGTACGTGAGATCTGCCGAATTTAATTTTAGTGAGAAAAGGTAAAAAAAAAATTTAACTTTGCTATGCGCCTGCGTTCAGCAAGCGTGGGCAAGTTCAGCAAACTGAGTATTTTGGTAACAGAATCTGTAGGAGAATATCGTGCTAGAATAAACATTGCTGCTCGACGTTGACCACTTTCGAGTCTCTGAATTAACCATGACTGATAAGGGTCACAGATTATGCTGGTATACTCTAGCGTGGGAAAAACGTAGGTTATTTTAAATAGGCTGTTAGTTATAAATGCGAAGCATTTCTTAGCGAACCTTTGGCACTTTGAGCGTTTCTATCTACATTTCTATCTACGTATAATCTATCTATCTATTGCCACGCCCGCTTCTTCTTTTATTTTGATGTGTTCGAGTTTGACCACCAAGGACGGTTATCAACGCTCGACGCTGGCCCCGAAGCAGTGTTCGAGAAGCTTCACGATTTTGGTAGATCGTTTTGTTAAGATTGCGCGCCGCACGCGAATGTTCCAGCTTTGTCGAGAGATAACACCGCCACCAGCGATATCGCTGGAAAGTTCCATAGCGCCTGTATAAAAGCCGACGCGCTTGACCGCTTGTCAGTTGATCGACGGACGACGCCCTGTTCGCCGCTATCATTGTACAGCGTGTATTGCTGTATTGCTAGTTCTCCTTTTCCGGCCACAAGTTCGGCCAAATAAACAGTTTCATCCTGCAAACGCCGACTGCTCTCTTCGTCGACGTCACGACCACGTGACGTCTGGTGGAGGTGCTGCTTCATTATCCGGACGCCACCGCGGAGCGCTGACCCAAGCCCAAGCCGCGACGAGGACGACGGCAAGGAAGTCCCGGATCGTCGAACAAGCCGCAGACAGAAGGGACTGCAGCCAGAGCACGGGCTCCTTCCCGAAAAACCCAGGCAGCCGCAGATCTCAACATCGACCACAGCGACGATGACCGACCACGTGCAGCCTGCGCCAATCCTTTTTCACCAGCCCAAGGAGCCGCCAACCTTCCGCGGATCGTCGTTCGAAGACCCGGAAAGCTGGCTCGAAGCCTACGACCGAGTCGCCCTTTTCAATTCCTGGACCAGTGAAGACAAGCTACAGCATGTCTTCTTCGCCTTGGAGGACGCAGCTAGAACATGGTTCGAGAACCAAGAGCGAACCCTGACAACATGGGACGTTTTTCGCAGCAGGTTCCTGGCAACATTCACCAGCGTTGTCCGCAAGGAGAGGGCCGAGGCTCTGCTCGAAACCCGCGTGCAGCTGCCAAACGAAAACGTGGCACTCTTCACAGAAGAAATGACGAGACTGTTCCGCCACGCAGACCCTGAGATGCCCGAGGAGAAGAAAGTTCGCTTCCTCATGCGAGGAATCAAGCAGGAGCTGTTCGCGGGACTAATCAGAAACCCACCCAAGACCATCCAAGAATTCCTCGGGGAGGCAACAACAATCGAGAAGACGCTCGAGATGCGCACTCGGCAGTACAATCGCCGCGCATTCCAAGACAGCGCAGGAGCTCATGCCCTCGGCTCCGACGACTTGCGCGAAACGATCCGAGCCATCGTGCGAGAGGAGCTGCGCAAGCTCGCACCTTTTGCACAGCCCGAAGTGACGTCGATTGCGGACGTTGTACGCGAGGAAATCCAACAATCACTGGGTGTTCCTCAACCGGCACCGCCGCAGCTGCAATCAATGAGCTATGCTGCTGCAGCCCGACGCAACGCCCCCCCTCCTCGCCCACGTCGAGACGCCGCGCCGCCCCAGCAGTTCCGCCGCCAGGCACCACCGCCGCCACCACCGACGTCATACCGCCCGCCAGCCGGTCAGCGATACACGCCGAGGAAGACCGACGTTTGGCGCGCCCCCGACCATCGTCCACTCTGCTACCACTGCGGAGAAGCTGGCCACACCTACCGCCGCTGCCAGTATCGACGGATGGGACTGCGCGGTTTCGCCATCGACGCGCCGCGTCCACAGCAGGGTGAACGACCACGTGACATCGCCGACTATCTGGCAGGAGCGCACTGGACCCCCCGAGGACCTTCCCGATCGCCGTCGCCAGGCCGCTACGCCTCTCCCCAACGCCGCCAGTACACTGGCCCCTTCCGGGGCCGGTCGCCTAGCCCGTATCCGGAAAACTAAGGGCAGCAACCGATGGAGGTACGGTTGCTGTACGACGAAACATCGAAGATCCTCCGCCGCCGACGACGACGCCACGACCCGACGCGAACCAGACAGAGCCCTGACGACGAAGTCTCACGGACCGAAGTGGACCTGACAACGCAACGGGGAAGCAGCGGAACAAACCGCCGTAGCCGTGACCCGACGCCACGACCTAACTGCAATGCAAGACGACGAACTAGCGACCTTGCCGTCCTTATCGACGGCCACAACGTCACAGCTCTCGTCGACACCGGAGCCGACTATTCTGTCATCAGTGGACCGTTCGCCGCGAAGCTGAAGAAAGTTAGGACAGCCTGGGAAGGCCCCGAAATCCGGACAGCTGGAGGTCATCTAGTAATACCGGAGGGAATCTGCACAGCGAGACTCACCATTAACAACCGGATTTATCCCGCGAACTTCGTAGTCCTGCAGCGTTGCTCGAGAGAGGTCATTCTTGGTATGGACTTCTTAAGCCTTCATGGTGCAGTCATCGATCTGAGATCCAAGTCGATAACACTATCCACAGAAAAAGCACTACCGCCGTACACGCCGCCAGAAAAACACGCCTTGAATGTTCTGGAAGACCAGGTCACCATTCCCCCTCGCTCCAGCGTCATCATTTCCGTCGGCACTCAGAAATCAGCAGACCTGGAAGGCGTCGTCGAGGGCGATCAGCACCTGCTTCTGAACCGTCAGATTTGCGTTGCAAGAGGCATAGCCGAGCTGCGCGATGACAAAGGAAAGGTAGTGCTGACAAACTTCAGCCACGAATATAGGCACCTAAACATTGGTACGACGGTCGCCTACATCGACGAATTCGTGGAGGCCAGCAATGCTTTCGCCTTCTTCGATGCTACTGAACCTGCTTCGAAGGATCGAGATCCCCAAACAGATTTCGACGTCAACCCGAGCCTCCCGAAGCACAAGCAAGACCAGCTTCAAGCCCTGCTTCTGCAATTCAAGGACTGCTTTTCGTCGTCGTCAAGAATTCGACAGACCCCAGTCGCGAAACATCGCATCATAACAGAAGAAGGTGCCCGACCAATCCGACAGAGCCCGTACCGAGTTTCGACGCGAGAACGCGAGGCTGTTAAGAAACAGGTCGACGAAATGCTACGCGACGACATCATCCAGCCGTCGAAGAGTCCGTGGGCATCCCCGGTGGTGCTAGTGAAGAAGAAGGATGGGACTCTACGTTTTTGCGTCGATTATCGTCGCCTGAACAAAGTCACGAAGAAGGACGTGTATCCCCTTCCCCGGATAGACGACACCCTGGATCGATTACACAACGCAAAGTACTTTTCGTCGATGGACCTCAAGACCGGTTACTGGCAAATAGAAGTCGACGAGAGAGACCGAGAAAAGACTGCTTTTATAACACCAGACGGCCTGTTCGAGTTCAAGGTCATGCCCTTTGGTCTTTGCTCGGCACCTGCGACTTTTCAACGGGTTATGGATACAGTACTGGCCGGCTTGAAGTGGCAGACGTGTCTCGTGTACTTGGACGACGTCGTTGTGTTTTCCTCAAACTTCGACGAACACCTTCGGCGCCTTGAAGTTGTACTTCAAACAATCAAGACCTCCGGACTCACCTTGAAGCCTGAAAAGTGCCGCTTCGCGTACGAGGAGCTCTTGTTCTTGGGTCACGTGATCAGCAAGGATGGTGTTCGCCCGGACCCGCGGAAAACAGCTGCCATCGCTGACTTCCCGACGCCCACCGACAAGAAGGCCGTACGCCGTTTTCTCGGCTTGTGCGCCTATTACAGACGTTTCGTCAAGGAATTTTCACGGATCGCCGAGCCACTGACGCAACTCACGAAGGCCGACGTCGAATTCAGGTGGGAAACGTCGCAAGTTCAAGCATTTCAAGAATTGAAACGACGCCTGCAGACGCCTCCCATACTTGCGCATTTCGACGAATACGCCGATACGGAAATCCACACCGATGCAAGCAGCGTAGGACTCGGCGCCGTCCTTGTGCAAAAGACCGACGGATTCGAAAGGGTCATCAGTTATGCTAGCCGGTCGCTATCAAAGGCAGAAATCAACTACTCCACAACAGAAAAGGAGTGCCTGGCCATCATCTGGGCTACATCGAAGTTTCGCCCCTACCTCTACGGCCGTCCCTTCAAAGTTGTGAGCGACCACCACGCCTTGTGTTGGCTAGCTAACTTGAAGGACCCTTCAGGTCGCCTCGCACGATGGAGCCTACGACTTCAAGAATTTGACATAACCGTCGTTTACAAGTCCAGGAGAAAACACTCCGACGCCGACTGCCTGTCCCGCGCCCCCGTCGACCCACCGCCGCAGGACGACATGGAGGATGACTGCTTCTTGGGAACCATAAGTGCCGAAGACTTCGCCGAACGACAGCGAGCGGACCCAGAACTCAGGGGCCTTGTGGAATACCTCGAGGGCAGGACCACCGTTGTTCCCAAGGTATTCACGCGAGGACTGACGTCGTTTTTCTTGCGCAACGGTGTTCTCCTTAAGAAGAACTTCTCGCCGCTTCGAGCCGATTCCCTTCTCGTAGTGCCCTCGACATTGCGACCAGAGGTCCTCCAGGCTCTGCATGACGACCCGACGTCTGGACACCTGGGTGTTGCTCGCACGCTTGCAAGAATACAGGAAAAGTACTACTGGCCGCGCCTTGTCGCCGACGTAACTCGCTACGTCAAGACCTGCCGGGACTGTCAGCGACGCAAGACACCGCCGACTAGGCCAGCCGGACTTCTGCAGCCTATCGAGCCACCTCGACGGCCGTTCCAGCAAATTGGGATGGACTTACTGGGGCCGTTCCCGACGTCCAGTACCGGAAACAAATGGATCGTCGTAGCTACCGACTACCTCACCCGCTACGCCGAGACAAGGGCCCTACCTAGAGGCAGTGCCGCCGAGGTAGCGAAGTTCTTCGTTGAGAACATCCTCCTGCGTCATGGCGCCCTAGAGGTCCTCATCACCGACAGAGGTACGGCGTTTACTGCTGACCTAACTCAGGCAATACTGAGATACAGCCAAACAAGCCACCGCCGGACCACAGCGTACCATCCACAGACCAATGGCCTCACCGAGCGGCTAAACAAGACCATTGCCGACATGCTGGCCATGTATGTCGACGTCGAACACAAGACGTGGGATGCCATCCTTCCGTATGTGACCTTCGCATACAACACGGCCATGCAAGAAACGACGCAAATGACGCCGTACAAGCTGGTCTACGGAAGGAGCCCGGCAACGACGCTCGACGCAATGCTACCAACCGCCACCGACGAAGACGACCTCGACGTTGCCGCCTATTTGCAACGCGCCGAAAAAGCTCGACAGCTCGCCCGCCTGCGCATCAAGAACCAGCAGAGGGTCGACAGCCGTCACTATAATCTTCGACGACGCCACATGGAGTACCAACCCGGTGACCGTGTGTGGGTCTGGACGCCGATACGCCGACGTGGGCTCAGTGAAAAACTTCTTCGGCGATACTTCGGGCCATACAAGGTGCTTCGACGTCACGGCGCTCTTGACTACGAGGTCGTCCCGGATGGCATTACGAACTCCCAGAGACGCCGCGCACGACCTGAAGTCGTCCATGTCGTGCGCCTTAAGCCGTTTTTTGCGCGTTAGCGAACCTAGGGACTCTACTTTTTCCTTTGTTATTGTAATTTATTTGTGTATGCACTTGTTTTTTCTTTCCATGTTCTGTTGCAAGCATCGGGACGATGCTCTTTCAGAGGGGGGCAATGCCACGCCCGCTTCTTCTTTTATTTTGATGTGTTCGAGTTTGACCAGCAAGGACGGTTATCAACGCTCGACGCTGGCCCCGAAGCAGTGTTCGAGAAGCTTCACGATTTTGGTAGATCGTTTTGTTAAGATTGCGCGCCGCACGCGAATGTTCCAGCTTTGTCGAGAGATAACACCGCCACCAGCGATATCGCTGGAAAGTTCCATAGCGCCTGTATAAAAGCCGACGCGCTTGACCGCTTGTCAGTTGATCGACGGACGACGCCCTGTTCGCCGCTATCATTGTACAGCGTGTATTGCTGTATTGCTAGTTCTCCTTTTCCGGCCACAAGTTCGGCCAAATAAACAGTTTCATCCTGCAAACGCCGACTGCTCTCTTCGTCGACGTCACGACCACGTGACACTATCTATCTAGCCGCCTACGTCTGGGTGCTCTCATGATCGCCTCCTTAACCTAGTGTAGACCAAAATTGGCATGGGAGGATAAGAGGATTTCACGAATATGATTGTCGGGTAATGACATGAATAATATGAAAATCCTGTCGCGTACGTCATCAAACCCTTTCCTCCAGACACGTGCGGGACATACCAGTTTACCACGGGCCGACGTATACGGGTGTGCGCCACAGGTGACTGACAGTTTATATCTACACAGGAACGGCGAGAACAGACATTAGTAACTTAAATGCGAGAGCGTTAAGAAAAACCAACATCGGCAGCGTTGACTTGACGAATGGAAAGAATGAAAATTAGGATCCCAGCAGGAATCGAACCCAAGCATTCTGCGTGGCAATCAGGTATTCTACCACTGAGCCACGCCAGGTCTGGTTTGAAACTGGTTTGGAAAAACAGCCTACGCAGGCGTAATATCGGTGCAACGTCAGTTGTACTTGTGGTGCTTGCTATCTAATTTTACAAGAAAGCAATGAGCACTACATAATGCGATGTGTACTCCTACGATACAGGCGTCATATTAGATTAACGTCTGTGGTTCCAGTGTTGGCTCCGCTTTTATAGCAGTCTAATAAACATTACATTTGTATTCCTATGATTCAGCAAGCTATATTGAAGCATTGCTCGACCCCTGAGGAATACATTAACGAAAGTTACATATGATATCCACATCACCGCACCGTAAAGTGCACTTCGTCCGCCAGAATGACGCAGTGTCCTTTTCCTTTCTTACGAGGCTGGGCGATGGCCTCATGCTGACCGAGGATGATGCCACATTGATTGACAGCCGCTTTGTAGACTGGGCAACGTAGGCCACATACGCCCATGTAGTCTACTAATACGACAAGCGCCACCCACTGATGTTGGTCTACGTAGCACTATCCAGGCCTACCAGCCTCGACGGCCTCTACCTCACCAACGCGAAAGGTGGCTCCAGGTTTCGACACGTCGTCGGCTCTATCGACTCACAATTTGTCGACGAAATGACCGAGGTATCGACGAATTCCAACAGCTCTACTATACCACATACTTCACTGCACATGGACCCCTCGTCACCACGATCACGACCGGATGCTATAACAAGTCATGAGCAGCTGCTGGTGCTCACTGATCACGGTGATGATGACCTTGTTCAAGAACTGTCAAGAACTTCTTCCACACATGCACACGGGTTCGTGAAACGTGCGTGCATTCTCCATCATAAGGGACAAGTACAAGCACTGCATATCAGCTTACCGCTTCTGGTGTTGGTAATACCCACGTTGCCGTTGGCAGCGTTACCCAACCGTAAACTACTGGTTATGTAACACATATGTGGCTCTTCAACATATATGTGTGCGTATAAAATTTATATAAACCTTTAGCGTCATTTTGTGACATGTCGCTCAGTCACCTTCCCGTGACGTGACGCCACAGTCACCTTCCCGCCGCATGCTTCGCATAGCATCGACTCCCACGGTACGTGGGGTCTGCCGAATTTTTTACTGACTGTGAGGCTTAATGCAATTTTTGTCGCAAGAACCGGAGCTTATTTTCCGCAGTTTCGCATATTTTTGTAACATGGTAAGACCAGCTTAAACTCGTGGATATATTTACGCCTAAGTATTTCAGCACATCAACCGTAGAAAGTACCGTAGAATTCAGTGTGTAAATAAAGTCAAAGATATTATTTACTTTATTCGTTACGCGCAATAAAACAGCTTTATTCTCATTTATTGCCATTATCACTCCCTTATTTCGTTATTCCTTGCTGCATAACGTAGAAAAGGAGTAGCCTAGATACCATTCGCCTCAATATCTCTAAGGCAACCGGCGTCTAATACATAGCAGAACAGTATCAACTTACCCCGTTCTCGCACTTCCTCGGTGAGATGAGAGAAGCACGTCTATTTAATGCAGACAGCGTTCATTCTATATTTCATTTCATTTCATTTCATTTCATTTGCCCACAGGGCCATATGGCATCGTAGAGGGGAGTGGCTACAAGGTAAAAGACAAGAAAAAAATACAGCGTGCAAATGAATCATGGAACAACAACTACAAAAAACTCCTGGTTATACAATATTCACTGTGTAAGGACGAGGACTGCAATACAATAGTAAGTGTGTAATGAAAACGTGTGCGTTCTAATTATGTATACTATATTAAATAAAGTTTGTCGGAACAGATGGTTCCCATCTGCCGATTTACGAGGTATAAATTATCAATAACAACACTGGGAGTTACAAAATGCGATGCCAACCTTATGAAAGTGATCAATGCGATGGGATATGTGCTGAGGTTTGATGATTAATAGGTCATGTAGGTTTGGATGATGGAATAATTTGCGAAATGTCGCCAAATGGGATATTTTCCGACGGGATGCAATATAAGGCAGACATAGGCTGGATTTCATTGACGTTATATTGGCCGCGCGATCATAGTTGGAAAGTATGAAACGCACGGAGTTAATCTGTACAAGTGGAGTAATCAAGTTATCGTGAAGTACAACACCTGGTTAAGGTGCGTTCAGTCTTATTTTTGCACACCTCTGTGCTAATCTTCCTTTTTTTAATTTATGTGCAGTGGTTAGGTTGGAGATTAAAGTAACTCGTGTACTCTGTTTCGCATTTCAACACATACGCGACCCTTCTGGTTCGGGTTTAAAGTTCAGCGCTGCTGGGCGCTTCTTTTAATGCCTGTACAACGCTGACGTAGTCCTCAAGCGCGCACAGATAAAGGAAACTGCTGTGTTCAGTACAATACTGTGTTTTCGACCCCACGTTCATTCAACAAATATTGTGGCACGCACCTTACGTTCATTTGACACATGATATCAATACCATTGTGGTGCACAAAAACGGTGTTATCTTAAAGCTTTTATGTGATTTAGTTTCATGCGCATTGAAATTGAGCATTACCGTGAGCTGCGTCTGCACTGTGTGCCCTGTCATTGTCATTATCATCGGTCAGATAAAAATTAGTTCAAAATTTTGCATGTCTATAACTGTAAGTTAATTAGATAATAACAAGGCTGTCCATTTTCTGCCGTTCTTAGACTTAAATTCACACGAGTTGAACGGCAGTGACACCAAATTTGAAATCGAATCTAACAGTTTCTTTAGTAGGCTCTACATACTACCAGGCTTTGTTAACAGTTTGAAGAAGGCACACTGTTCTTTTATATCACCTAGAGCATACTGTTATTAAAATGAGAATTATTAGTCTGGGTTGTTTGAGAAACAAAGGGCCAAACTTGTGTTTTTAACATGAAAGTGTCTTATGCCGGGGTCTACCAAGACCTCAGTGACGTATTTCCGTCACGGAAATGGCGTAGAAAAAATTTACACGATCAGATGGCAAAGAAAAAAAGTTCCGTCAACGGGCGTCGAACCCACGACCGCTCTGTCGGCAACAACAGATGCCGGGCACGCTATCCACAGCGCCACGGTCACAGACTCTAGAGGGTTTACAAACGCGCCTTTTATATCTACCACACCTCTGGTCGGCAGGATGGTGTTGCCCTCTGGGAGCGTTAAAGTACGTAATTCGTCATTACTGTGACCTCCGCGATTAGCACCTGCAACGCGTTACACGTCCGCCCCATTCGGCGTGTTTTCAATAGAAGTTCAATTTTGTCAATGCCTTAACACGCCGCGAGGTGGCGACATTAGCCTAAGCGTCGTAAAAGCGCCGGCGTCGCTCATAGCATCACGCTAATCCAAACCAAAAATAGCTTTGCGACGCGCGCCAGCCTCACCTGGCTGTAACACCGCGTTCCCGGCTTACGCGCTCGCTCCGAGAAAAATCGCGGCCGAGCTACCGGGGCGGCGCGACGCGCTTTGCGTTTCCCTCTAGTCCGGCCGTGGTGTTCAATCACATTTTAACATGCCGCGGGATGGCGACCAAGTTGTGCGTTCAATATGCGACGCTCTGCTGGCTATCACACCTCGTTCTCTGATTACGCTTTCACCGTTAACTATACTACAGCTACCACAAGGGTTTGCTTAATCATTTAACATGGACGTTAGTCGTCGGGATGGAGATGTACCACCAATCATCAAAGTGGGTGCATCCACGTTAAACGGTGCTATAGCTGCCAGAAATCAATATACATTGTACAAACTCTCTTATATCAATGTACAGTAAACATCCAGTTACTTCTGTAAGGGCACGCTTTACTTTCGTGTTATTCCGATTCCTATGACGGAGGGATCAAGCGTCTTTTTCTTCTTTTTTTCTTTAAGAAACTGAAGAACTTAATGAAATTCACACAAACGCTCGCAGGAACATACCATGCAATGGTAGAAAACAACATGCATGCATAATGAAGGCAATATAAGCAATTCTGTAATGATTAAATGTCCTAATTCATTAATTCGCCTACGTGCAAGGAATAGCGATCGGACCACGAGGTCACGAACAGTAGCTAAAGCATGACATCATCAAGCCGAATACTGAGTAAACATAGATGTTTACGCTTCTAGTGCATTGAACTATGGTGTTTGCGAGTGATACCTCGCCAAAACACACTTATGTTGGAAAGGTAAGGAAAACGGTGAACCTTTATGTTTGGAGAACATTGCATTGTAATAGATGTTTGGAACTAGGGCATGTGAGTGCTATGCGCGAATTTCGGAGTTCCCTTTTATACTACTCGACGCCCTACATCTTGAGTGGAAAGTGAAATTCATCGACGCATGAGCCACAAATTCAATTCCTTATATCCCCCGCTTGCAAGTGGCGTCCGCTAGTCTTCTAGCGATTGTGGTTGCTGTTGCTACTGTGGCTCCTCTTTTATCGCTGTGTCCGATCCCTGTGGCATTATTAAGGCGAAAGCCTTAGATGCCTCATCAAACGCGAAAATTGACCGTAGGCGTCCAGCGTCGGTGGCGTCAACGCGAGTGATGCAAAAAATTATCGTCACGTGGTGACGTCACCATATGACGTCATCATGACGTCACAGATCGCCAAAATTCGTGACGTCATCACACGGCATCGTCGCTTGGTCAAAGGTGAACCGATCTGCAGGTGAGGTGCAGTAAGCTTTCGGAAGGGAGCGTGGGAGGATCAGTACATTGACTGAGGAAAAAAAGATGGCTTTCGCCCTCGAGTCGAATTAGGCGAACGCATATGTGTTCTGTTTCCAAATGTATAGGGAGTTATTAAAGGGTAGATCGGGAGTTGTTTTTTAATCGTTAGCCTCACATAATAATCTCACATGATCGCTTTTGTTTCATCCTGTGCGGAAATGGTAGCGTACTGATATTTCAGCATGTGGACACTCGTTTCGGTGAAACACACGCATACAAAAAGTCAAGTGCTTGATCTCTACCATAGCTTTCGTCTTGGATTGGTCATATATATATTTTTTTATTCGGAACCGTCATTCAGTAAGAATACCTTGATTTGGGTGAGGTGGTGCCTCTTTACAGGACACATAAAAAGCGCAAACGACGAAGACGAAAAACAAAAAACACGTGCGACAGGAATGGGGCTGAACTTTCAAGTAGCGCTTATTTTAAGCGAACAATCATTTATTCTCTGCGCATCAGGTGCAGTACTCACGGATTGAAAGGCGACATCAGTTTTCTTTTTATTACAGTGACTGCTATGAGCAGTGTCTCGTGATGACTACGTCATGTTACTGAAAATCTGGCCGCTAAAGGTGATGTTGGCTCTGATGTGAGTGTTCGAGTCAAAATTACGCCAATATGACACGAACTGTAGACGCCGGAAACTCAAGTACGAGCATTACCTAGCCCTAAATTTTCGCGTTTGAATCCGTGAGTACTTACAGTTGTGCACATCATCATGCAAAAGATTTCATAAGTCATCTGTTCAAACTTGAGATTCAATGCATTTTCATGTCGGTGTGCCTCGAAAGAAATGCCACTTCTTTTTCTTCTAACACCAAAGGCGGACAGCTGACTTATCCCCTACTTTCCTTATGAAGTCATCCTCATGAAGCCTCAACTTTGCCTCAACTTCCTAAGCCTCAACTTTCCTTATGAAGCCTCGACTATTTCGCGTTTTGTTGTTGAAGTTCCTTTCCTCGGGAAAATGGTGTTGTTAAATGTAAGGCTGCATGCGCGCTTTTAGATGCGAAGCACCTTTTGCGCTGGGCTTTGTCCGTAGTTCCATTGGCGACCGTCCGCTTTCTAAAACCTACCATAGCCATCTGTAACATATTGAGTGCGCGCTCGCGCCAAGGAGAAGTCTTCTTCGTCTTGTTCTTCGACCGCCTTGATGATATTTGCAGAGCACTTTAGGGGCCCGGGCTGCCATATGCTGTCCTAGCTTGGCGAAACGCAGGCAAAACCACTTGTGCTGGCACGCGCTAGCGCGTTCGGGCCTGTGTAAGGAGCTGGGTAAGACGCTGTGGCCTCTCCCCCTTACACCCTCTCAGCAATCATGTGGTAGCGTCGGCGAACGACATTCTGCAGACGCGCGATAAACCCGTATGGCATGCTCCAACAAGAGTTCGGGACGAGTAACAGCAACAGCAACTACAGTGAATTCATGGTGTGCTCCACATGCAAGGACGCGTTAATATCGGGCAAGGTGCCCGTGATGAACGGAACTTTAAGTCAACCCGTGCGCTCCTTCGCATCCCCACATGGTTCCTTTTAGTGGGAGATGGTGAAATTTTTTGCAGTGTTCCGCGAGGTGGCTGCCGTATCCAATTTTGGCATCATTATTGTGCTGTCTAGTCCTGTCGTTGAAACACTGCCTGATTTGTCTAAAGTAAACGCGTCGTCCACAACTTAGGGGTATTTGATACACCATATTAACAGCGAAGCTGTTTGGCAAATCGTTCCTTGTGAGTCGATCGCAGAAAACTATAACCTTAACGGGTATGTGCCGCTCAGCGGCTACCTGAGAACGAGTACAGAAAGAAAGAAAGAAAGAAAGAAAGAAAGAAAGAAAGAAAGAAAGAAAGAAAGAAAGAAAGAAAGAAAGAAAGAAAGAAAGAAAGAAAGAAAGAAAGAAAGAAAGAAAGAAAGAAAGAAAGAAAGAAAGAAAGAAAGAAAGAAAGAAAGAAAGAGAACGAGAAAAATTCTTGCCGAAAAAAAAAGGCGGGACTCGAACCCGCGTACCCTCGATCCGAAGGCGCGCGTCCTAAAGACTCGGCTATCCAGGCACACTGGCAGTGCATAGCATATGCCTTGTATAGTATAGTGTAGCAAGGGGGTGGGAAAGGGAAGTGGCATGAAGAGGAGAGATGTGATGGTGAGGAGGAGGGAAAGGAGGAGGAGAGAGTAAAGCATAGCACAGAAAGAATGAGAAAGAGAGAAATATAGAGAAAGAAATGCAGAAAGAGAAAGAAATAGAGACAGAGCTAGAACATCAACGAAAGAGAGAGAAGTAGATAGAAAGAAAAGGGAAAGCATCGTGTCGTCTAGCGACCAGATACCGCACCACCTGGCCAAGCAGCGCATGTGCAGTAGATAAGCCACACCCACCGACGGAGACATCGCGCGCAACCTCCGGTCTATAGTGGATAGCCTGGCTGGGTACTCCCGAGGAGGAAGCCGCGCATCTCGAAGCTAGACGTGTCGGTCGACTGGGTGTTCGAGCGGCGACGGGTCCGTGCTTCGCTGTGCCAAGCTTTGCTCGACTTAATGCAGACTGCCCCCAATATTTTTGAAGCGCGAACGTTGCAAGGAGTCCAATTGTTAGTGTGACATTTTACGCGTTTTTGGATGTGATGAAGGTTACAGACTGCTGACAATTTGCAAGTCGCCGAAAAAACAAAATTGACATTGTGTCGGTTTCCTACCTTCTCTAAATTATGAGAAACGTTATGACGTTATGGGATTATATGCACTGGCCTTTTTTCAGTCTTTTGTCGTGCTTCTTTCGCTCTTTTAGCTTTTTTAAGTAATGCCTCGCATACTGATGAGGTAACAGACACTAGGAATCCTGCTTACTTTAACCTGTTTACTTGGTTAGACGCACTTAGTTCAATCTAGTGAACGCATGCCTTTTCGCAAAGCAATATGAAGGCATGTGGTAGCTATGCCTCTTGTTATAGGCTAAGAGTGTGAGCTGTCGAAGGTAGAACATCTTTTTTCATCTAGGGTTGTATCTCTAACACGCACAACCATTTGATTAAAAAAGGCTTGTTAAGATCTAGAAAAAGCCGCCACGGTGGTCTAGTGGTCATGGTGCTCGACTGCTGACCCGCAGGTCGCGGGATCGAATCACGGCCGCCGTGGCCACTTTTTCGATGAAGGCGAAAATGCTTGAGGCCCATGTACTTAAATTTAGGTGCACGTTAAAGAACCCCAAGTGGTCGAAATTTCCGGAGCCCTCCACTACGGCGTCCCTCATAATCATATTGTGGTTTTGGGACGTTAAACCCCAACACTTATTAAGATCTAGAAACTGGATGGAGTTGTCGTTCGCCAGTACAGTCGTAAACCTGAGCCCCTCAGAAATGTTATCGAATAGTGTTAGACTACTTCAGCTTCGTCAAGACACAGGTCAGATGATCATTGAAGGACTGTGAAATAGTCGTCAATGTACCTATATACACGAATCATCGGCTTTCAGTTATTTCTGTGTTGGCAAGGTTATCAAGAGACGTCAAATAAATGTCAGATAATATGCGGGCTATTGATGAGCCAATACAGATTCCTGTGCTTTGGATGGCGTAAGAGCCACTGTGTCTAATGGTTGTCGAATGCAGGTAAAATTCTAACAACATTAAAATATTGTCGCAGTTCATGCACACTAAGTTCTGGAAATTTAGTTCACCCATTTCCTCTTTTTTTTTTTTTCACGAACAGCCGGTAGGATACCGTCACACGTCACAGAACAGTACAAGTCCTGGACGTCTAGTGAGAAACCAGTGGCTACGGCTCCCAGACCATCTTGTAGACCTAAGGCAACGTCATCTGAGCACGTCATCATAAAGGGGTGTTCGACTGGAAGCCAGTCATTCAGTCAACAAAACTGCGTAGCAATATCCGTTGGCGGGTGGCACGGTTCATTATGCTTAACCGCTTGTCCTTTCCTCTTCTTGTCAGTTTCGTGTCTTGCGCTTTGTTACATCCCAAAATACCGCCGCGGTGGCCCAGTGGTTAAAGTGCTCGGCTGCTAACCCTCAAGACGTGGGTTCGATGCCAGCCGCGGCGGCGTTCTCATTCGGATGGAGGCGAAATGCTAGAGGCCTGTGTACGTTGTAGTGTCAGTGCACGAAAGGACCCCAGGTAGTCGAAATCATCCGGCGTTTCTCATAGTGTGAGTCGCTTTGGGACGTTAAACCTTATAAACGAACCGTATTCTTAATCTAATTTGTTATTACAGCTGCATATCTTGCAACTTGCATAAATGGCCGACTCTCTATTCTCTGTGCAGCGCGTGTCATGATGTAGTAGCTAAATATTTATGGTATAAAGATTTCTTAAAGCGCTAATAAGAAGAAGTTTAATTGCTCTCTTTGGAAGAAATGATTCCTAGAAAGTGTACGAAGTAAAACAAAACCAAATACAAAGTAAGAAAAGCCCGCGTGCCGCCTTAATTCCACGGTGCCGGTATCCCCTGTGCTGCTTGTTGCTTATGCGGGTAAATAGTGTCGTGCTGTATAACGTTATAGTGTTATGCACCCTCATTTTGTTCACACGACAATGAGGACATGTCATACATGACAGATTTCCTAGCTATAGTGTCTCTTTCAATGTTCCCGTCAATCAAAGAGTCTATTCCCCTTTCGATGACGCCTTCCTTTATTGCTGACAATGCAATGTTAAACGCTCCGCAGGTGTCGGCGATATCACTGCATTATCACTTACTTTACATCAATTTTGAAGGCAGTCCCGCTCTACAGAACCGTGCCTCCTGTACTGGCTGGCAGCACACGGAATATTCACAAACTAGCTAAACAGCGTTGACAGCAGCGTTCCTCACTGCTTTAGTTTGAATATCAACGATTCGGCGCAGTCACATAGAAAGACGACGCCGTGTATCCCATGAACGTCGTCCGGGAGATGTCAATTTTCAATGCAGCTGGAGCAGTGCGCGACGCGTGCCGCGTCAATCGCCCATGGCAGGAAAGATGGGTGCATTTCAAGTCGTTTTTTGTATAACATTGTAGTTATAACTGACTCTGACGGAAAATAAATAGCGAACAAATACGTCGTCGGTGTTTGCGATCCTCATGGGCCGCCACGTCTCGCTGTTGTTGCGCGCCGATTCTGCCTCAGAAGCACCGCATTGGCGCGTGATTTAAGGAGAACAGTGGGCTCTATAGTTTCCCCCCCCCCCCCCCCGCAGTTGTTGGTTCGCTCCTTCGCGCTTTCTCACGTACAGACGCTCCTATTTATGCGCGAGGGAAGACACGGCGACAGTGGGACACAGCTGTCCATCTCTGACAGCGCCGCCCTGTGGGAGGCAAACTGTTGGCAGGCGGCCTCGCGGCGAGCGGCCCTGACGTATGCGTCAACGGGTGGCAACTCAGAAGCCGCGCGTTGGCAGGAAACGGGCTCAGGACAACCGGCGTGCCATCGACCTCTGTTTAACGACCGGTGGCTCATGAATACCCGGACCGCAGTGGTCTTTCCCATTTCATTTTTACGACCGGGCGCCAATCACCCAGCAGCCGAGATCTGCGCGCAGGCCAGATTAATTTTTGCCTCCCTTCCATCGCGGGTTTTACGAGCTAAAGCCCCTTGATTAGTTTGCGCCCCCTTCTACGGAGGCTGCGTGATTAGGATGACGCCGCGGCTGTAACGCGTCGGCCGCTGTTTTGATGCTTCCTGCTGCCGTGTTTGACTATGGACTGCGGTGTCTTCTTGGCGCTCATGCTTTCTTGCCCCGGCCACCCTTGGGAAATAAAGCTCTGGAAGCGTGCTAAGGGACCCGGCCGGGCCGCTGTTTACGGCTGGTCGGGGCCGTCACGCGAAGAGCTCGCCGCGCGACCTGAGTCCCGGCGATTGGGCAGCGGCTGATTGAGACGGCGCATCGGTCAGACAGCTGGGCGCTAAGGAGCGCCCCATGGAGCGCGCCGCGACGCGACCGCGAAGCGTGCGCTCTGCAGCACGCTCTGTCAATGGGCTCAGTATGGTCGGTTCCCGCCCTGCAGCGGAAACGCACGGAACCTGGTCCGCCGAGTATGCCTCGCGCTATTCGGTGTAACCAAAGAGTTGCGCCGTAACGCATTTGCCTAGTTGATGATACGGGGATAACACAGCTCAAACTAGACGATGTGCTACATTACTCGTATACCGGGAAGTCTGACGTCCAGTATAGCCATGTACTTCCATTCAGCATTGCGAAGCAAAAGAACTTGCGTTAAAAAAATCTCGCAGATCCCACGCACTTTGGGAATCGATGTAATGCGAAGCAGCCAGCAAGGAGCTGCATACATCGCCTTGTTTGTCTATGAGGCAAATCTAGTCATTCATGTAATCACATATAGTTCACTATCGCATGTTTGTCACGCATACATGCATTTACAATCTGGTATATACCGTACTACTGAACCGTATATTCTAGTATATACAATGCATGACCTTTAATTTATGTTCGTCACTCACTCATATCATGCCATAGCAAAATTGGTATATATCCAGTTAACAAAACGGCCGGAAGCGCACTAAGACATTGTCATGTAAATCATGCCATATATGGTATTCATGTCATGAATTCCACGTTAGGACCTGTCATTTATGCTCGTCATACAGTCACGTCGTGCAATACCGATTCTGGTGCATATCAAGCCAGCGAAACGGCCGCGAGCGCACCGTGAGCGTGGCATGTAAATCAGGCCTTACATAACATGCATGTCATTATTTGTATGTTACCATCTGTAATTTATGTTGCTCATACAGTTACGTAACGCAATACTAAATTTGGTACATGTGAAGCTAGCGAAATGACTGCGAGCGCACCATGAGCGCGGCATGTACGTCATGCTGGACACGAAAGGCACGCCATGATTTTTATGTTACCACCTGCTATTCATGTTCATTATACAGAAATGTCTCGCCATGCCAATTTTGGTATATATTCATTGAATTAAACGGCCGCAACAACCCTGAGACCATGCCTAGTAAAACATGCCGTACATGACATGCATGTCATGATTTGCACGTTATGACCAGTCTGTTATATTCGTCATACATTCTTGTCACGCCATACCAATTTTGGAATATATCAAGTTAACGAAACGGCCTAAAGAGCACCAAGACCGTGGCATGTAAATCATGCCGCTCATGACATGCATGTCATGATTTTCATGTTATGGTCTGTTATTTATGTGCGCCATATAGTCATGTCATGCAATTCCAGTTTTGGTAACATCCCATTAACGAAACGGCCGAGAGCACAACGTCGAAGGCGGATAGATAGATAGATAGATAGATAGATAGATAGATAGATAGATAGATAGATAGATAGATAGATAGATAGATAGATAGATAGATAGATAGATAGATAGATAGATAGATAGATAGATAGATAGATAGATAGATAGATAGATAGATAGACACAGACAGACAGACAGACAGACAGACAGACAGACAGACAGACAGACAGATAGATAGATAGATAGATAGATAGATAGATAGATAGATAGATAGATAGATAGATAGATAGATAGATAGATAGATAGATAGATAGATAGATAGATAGATAGATAGATAGATAGATAGATAGATAGATAGATAGATAGATACGCTCAAAGTCGCAGAAGTTCGCTAAGAAATGCTTCGCATTTAAAAATAATTTCATTCATGCAAGGTACTACCTCGAAAAGAAAGGGGTGGGGGCTTTCAGCGTTGGCTAAAGGAGCGAAGTACGCGTACGGGTTGCTATACGAATAAATGGTTGTTAGAGTGCTCTAGCGGTGACGGTGATACCACACCGTTTGCTGGCCTCGAGGCCCACCACTGGAAACGTCGGCGCCACCGTCGGCGTGACGTGCTTGGCAGGATCACGTGGTCTCAGCGGCCGCGTCGGCTGCTTGTAGAGCACTGCCGCGTGCTTTGAAAACGAGTTTCAAGTCCCACATATGCGCTGCGGTCTGTTCAAATTCGGAAGTTTTCCTTCATTTTCTACTCAACTGAAACCATTGTAACAGAGTGGCTGCCTCCCAAGGCGACGAACATGGGGCTGTGCCGCTCGGTGCCGCGGTGCCGCGCTTACGCAACGGAGCCCAGTGTCAGCCTGCACCGGTAACCGCGGGACAAGAAACTGCGTGAAGCATGGGTTGTAAAGCTGAGAACCGGCAAGTAGCCATCGGCTACGAGTCTTGTGTGCAACAAGCACTTCCGCGACGAAGACTTTCGTTACTGCGTCGGGCCTGCGATGTTCGCTGAGTAGCAGACAGCGCGTACTGAGACGATGGCTCGCGCGCGCTTCCCGCCGGCAAATGATGCTTATCTGCCACAGGATGGAAAAGGCGCTACCTTTACCAGGTGCGATGTCATCTTAGAACCCTCCCGTGCGACCTCTTGATCGTCGGCCCCGTGCTCAGTGTCCACAAAATCGGCTGCAGATGCGCAAGTCATTGTTTAGATACGTTGAATGAAAACGCACAGGGTCCCTTATGCATTCGCTGAAGATGACTAGAAGGCGAAAGCCATCTTCTTCTTGTCAGTAGCTGTACTGATTCTTCCGCGCCCCCCTCCAAAAGCGTTCTGCACCTAACGCGGTTTTGCACTGCCTCCGTGACCGATCACGGAGGCAATGCAACGGGATCATGTCGTGTGAATACGTCATCATGTGACATTCCGTTATGTCACGTCATGGTGATTTCATAATGAAGTTACAAATTTAGGAGATCTGTGACGCCATGATGACGTCATATGGTGACGTCATCACGTGACAATTATTTTTTGCGTCACTCGTCTTGACGCCGCCGACGGTAAATCTTCCCGTTTGAAGAGGCATCTAAAGCTTTCGCCTTTATAAGCTACGCGACCTTTGCTGGTGGACTAGCGAGAGTCAAATGCTGCGGCTGTGTGCTGCATTTATGTTGGCAATAACATTTTTTCAGTCGAGCTTGCGTTCCCCTGACGCAAGCACAATGTGCTAAAAAGCCCAAATTTATTTGTGCCACTCTCAAACTCACGTTGGGCCTCTCCAACCCCATGTATTTTCTTGGAGCCTCATTTATTTACGTGGAAAAGGTGCCACCCTGTCGGCGTCAGACACGACACTACTGCCAAAATTGCTGGGGTACTCGCCAAATAATTACTATCATGTTTTGCGGCTGCTCGTTGCTGTAATAACTTCTGTTTTATTCACCGCTATGTCAAGTTCATGTGGGTCATAGTTCACTGCCGACATTTGCAGAACAAGTCCGGCAAACGTTACTGTATTTTCTTTCTTTTCCTTGGCGTTGCATGCTACTACATGATCGGTCTCGTCAACTGTTTCTCCTTCCACCAGCAATCTCGAAGTGGTGAAGCTTTGGTCTATGAATTTTCTGATGACAGATAGCGGCAAGTTCACTAGAATGCGAAGGGATCGATAATTAAGGAGCATTAAAAAAAGGCGTCGCATTTGCTAGCACCAAACGAAACGAATGCACTGAACAAAGAAACAGAAGCAGCGGCATTTTTCCACTGAGAACACCGATCAATACGCAGTGTGAGACAACTTGTCAAATGATATTGAAACGTACACGAATTTAGACCGAAAAAAAAAAAAAAAAACGCTGATTCGTCGGGACGGCACATCACAAAGTTGCCATGCGCACCGAAGCCGTAGTTGTAACGAAATTGTTTTTGAACTGCTCTGATAGCGTCCGCGCAACAGCAGTTCTTTGTGTACTCGCAAATTCTCATATTTTGAGGCCTAAAGTTCACAGCGCGGTCCCAAAATGCGCTCGTAGCAAAAGCGAAACCATTAGTACGAACATACATGCAGACACTCATACATGCAGAGGCACCGTTAGTCGTCCCGAACCTGTGCGATCGCTGGCTTGAGGCTTCTTTCTGTTATGCTCCGTTTGGTTATACAGGCAGTCTACTCTAACGAGATATTTCACATAGTTCACGCAAGAGGCCGGTTCGGGGGTCTCCAACGCGGTGACCGCGTGAAGCGGGTGCTCGTTTTCTGCAAAGAGGCAGCGACTGTAGACTATCTTGTGCTTTCAGTTCGTCGAAAATGATTATTTTGACAGTAAAGAACACAGTTCCTTTCGAAAGTAGTTACAGAAATGTCCTGGAGGGCTTCCGCGAGGTGTTTTTGTAGAGCGCCGACAGCAAAACCTATGGGGAGCGCGCCGGCGGTATCCTACCTAGCACGCAATCGAGGCGCGTCCGATAGAGGGCGACTCCGTAACCCCTCGCGGCCAATTATCGTTCCGTGTTAAATGTGCCGCTATCCGAAAAGGTTTTTGCTGCGCAAGTTGCTCGATGCGTACGGTAATCTGATGTGATAATTATAGTGTCTAATAGAGATCTTGAAGGCTAAAATGGCGACGTTCGAGCCACGAGGTACAGTTTGTACGTACTTACGGTACGGTCATAGGCGTGCGCAAGGTTCCCTTCAGGGGCTCGAAGGCTCATCGCAACGCCCCTCCCCCTTCCCTATTAAGTCAAAGTATGGGGCAGACTTTGCAACCCCCCCTCCCCTAGTGCGCACGCCTATGGGTACGGTGAACCGGCACTCATAAAAGACCCTATTAAGTTTCGTATCTGCCACTATACTGCTTCGCCAGTACTTCATGCGTGGTAATATACAGATGTCTTCATCAACGTGGCACGCATTGCGTGTTTTTGATCATCGGTAGGCACGTGTTGCTCGTTGCGCATCTAAAGATTAGATAAAGAAGCAGGGAAGAAAATACTCATTTCCTTTGTCTCTCCCAGGCATTCCTGTCCTGGAAGATTTGCTCGACGACTGTACGACTAAGGCTGCCTTGTTTCTACACACGAGGCATAGTGTATAATCAAGAAATAAGAGGAAAATCCAATTTCTCGCTCGTCGTATTTTGCGTCGTAATTTTGCATCCTCCTCTGCGCGTTCGGGCAGAGATCCGCCAAAGGAAAATAAGTTACACAGACTGTTAACGTCTGGTTCGCTCTGTTCTTGCTTCTTTTTTTCCCGAACCCGAACGCCCAATGAAGGCATGCCATGAAAGGAGCAACCAAGAGTTTTAACAAGATAACTCGCGAATCTTACAAAGTAGAGGAGGGTGCGAAGGAAAAAGAAAAAAAGAAAAAGCTGCCATATCATAAGTGGGCGGTGAACTCGCGGAGAGAGCGCATTCACGGAACACAACTTGTGACAAGGGGGCGGGGTGTTCTTGGAATAGGGAATATGAGGACCGTTGTTACGACACACTCATTATTATCAGCGGGCCTCGCTCGCGCTTTTCGATATCAAGTCGCGTTTGGCCCTTATTGCGGCCAGGTGTAGCAGGAAAGCCCTCCTGCCCGCTACGGGCCTTCCTTCTCCCTAGATGGCCGCTGTTTCGATGTGTTCTCGGAGCCACAAAAGCATCAGCAGCGAGAGTTTATGAATATGGATGCTTCTGGGCGACGCCAGTTGCGCGTACCTTTCCCCTTTCTTACCGGAGTATATTTTTCTGTGTTTTTTTTTTTTCATTTTTGCCCGCACCGAGGGGCATTCGGGGGAAAGCAACCGTTAGCTTTGATTTTTCGGGACCCCACCAGCCCCGTGAATAAGTAATTCAATTGCTTCTGGGGCGCAACAGCGCGCAGGTAACTAACTCAGACGCCGGCGTAAACTCAGCGCTCGCATTGTCGGTCCACTACTCTCGTAGAGGAGGCACCGCATTATGGTTAATGTCCAAAGATGTCTTCACAGTTGTCATAACAAAGAAACTTGGCCCCTCGCGCCGCCCCCTGATCAGCGTTCGTTCCTTCTGCCGGGACGCCCTTAGTTTTTTTTTTTTTTCTTATTCTCATTATTTTTACGGTTGTCCTTATTGGGAACTTTCTTCTGCACGCAATTCACTGAGGAATACCGAGGAATACTCGAGCAAGCAGCGGGTGGGAAGTGAGCTTTGTTCGCTTATTACCAATCACATTACACGCCGGAGTGTCACGAAATGTTACGACGTTCCTCGCGTTGTTGTTATTATTTTCGATTGTGTGGATTTTCTTTTTCTTGTCTTCAGGATTCAGTCTTTCCTTCCAACAAGAAATTTAGGAACCGAAAGTGAAAGGACGCGGGCTTTTGAATGGAGGAAAGGACATGAGGGGGCATCGTAAATGAATCCTCGGGCCACGCACGAAGTTACACGTATATTTGGTCAGATGTATGCGAAAGCTCGAAGTATACTCACGAATTCTTTTTCCTCTAGAAGCATGTTTGTCATTTTGCGTTGTAGTCCAAGTCTTCTTTTTCTTTTTTTCTTTTTTTCGACAGTGCGCCAGTCTCAATACTCGATTGCTGTGGCATCAAGAAGTCGGACACTGGCATACACTTCGAGGTTAGAGAGAGCAGATAATACTTGTTTTGTTTGTGATCGATGCCAGGGTCCTTTAATACCTACTAAGGACTTTGATGTTCATTTGCAGGGAGGGTTTCCAGTCTGTAAAGATGAGGTCGAAACAAATTAAAAAAAATAAAGGTAACGTTGTAGATTTCAATAGATACACAACGTTCTTCACATTCCGTTCATTCGTTTGTTCCGTGCGGCGTCAGGGCAGTCCGGCTGAATTTTCGGGAGAACCTGTTTGGTCAAGAAGCCTTAAATCGGCGCTCAGGTTATAGCTTATACACGTTTACAGCGAAGATGGGAGTAGTCATCGGAAATCTGCGCTTCCATTTTCTGCCAACAGTATCCCTGCGCTGTACGCTGCGGCTACTGCGGTTTCCTCGTAGTGATTCTCGGCAAGAACGAAACATCTGTTTACTATCTGACAAAAAGCTACATTATCGGCGATATACACCTGTTGCACGCTTTTTCTGTGGAAAGCAGGTTATCTCGGCAAACAGGAGCAAATTCGTATTAAATTGAATGCTATTCGACAATAAATTGGTAAAGGCTGCCCAAGTTGTTTAAAAAAAAAAAGAGATTAGGTAGTTATGTAATGGAATAAATTAATTTGTATGATTTGAAGGCAGCTTCTTTGCGCCTAAATCTCTACTTACAAAGCAAACTGCACGGCTGAAACTTTCTCGTGCGTATCAACGCTTTTTCCTCAATGACGCATTTTCCTGTACTGTGCCTTGTGGCCATGCTTTTTTGTTTCATTTTTTGTTTTATACGCGAATTTCAGTTACAACCGAAAGGGAACGCGTGAGCCTTACGCGAAGAAGCAGGTTGTTCCTCTCAAAGGCGAACGCTGTACGTTGCCTTAACGCAGTACGGTGGCGGTGGCTTTCTGGGCAACCGTCGCAAGCGCACCGCTCCTCACTGACCGAGCCACGACGGCACGCCCACCACTCGATTTAGGTACGGGCAGGCTACAGATCGGAATGGATACTGTGAAACTGCGTGAGTGTCAGACAGAGGACGGAATCAATAAACACTGCAGAGCGACTCGCACGATGTCGGCGCCCCTCTTAAACATGGCAGAGCGCATCGCATTAAAGAACAGGCACAGACACGGACAAGAAATGACGATGAGGAAAAAGAAAAGAAAAGTGGGGCTCAGGCGAAAGTTGGGGAGGAATGGGGAGTGGTACGTAGGATCCACCCGCTCTTATCCAATCAATATCGCAGGCGGACCTGTGTGAATACAAATTTTTAAAACGCAAACATCGTCATAGATGGAAATGCCTGCTCTGACCTTCCGGAAGAGACTTCCTGCGCCAAGTTCAAAGCAGTCCGCGCACTGAGCAGCCGGAGAACGTGAGCGAATTAATATATGCGATCCAACTAACGCTTTCTGCCGCCCATTAATAACGAATACAGTGAGCTGCCATTTAAAAAGGAGCCGCATTTCGAAAGAGAACTTTTTCCTCTCCCTCCCTCTCTCTCTCCACCGCTTTCTTTAGAATCACACTTGTGTTTCTTTCTTTCAACTCTCTCTCCTCGTTCCGGGCTAAAAAAGATAGTCCTGGGGGACATTCCGTCCCGACGACAGTTTCAGAATGGAAAAGAATGAACGCGCAACCCCGCAGAACCCGGGATCGGGGTGCAAAATGACAAAAATATGCCGCCAGCGATGGAGAAGAATCGTCTTCATACATGGAAGGGAAAATAAAGATGGCATCATTAATTAAGAGACGTCCGATAATTAAAGGGAGCCGCCGCACGTATGGCAGGCCACAGTCAGATGGAAAAGAGAAGCGCCACACGGACGGGGCTCACTCGGAGCTCGGCCGACGAAACTGTATCTTGAATTCAAAGTAGATTGTCCGGCGCCAACAGCGGCCGAGGCGAAAAGAAGCCGCCAGGACTAAGACGATCGCGAGCGAGAAAAAAAAAAAGAGGGGGGGGGGAGGGGTGGTTCTGTGCCGAGATGCCCTTTTATTAGAGCGCGAAACGCGCACGTGCCAGACTGTCTCACTCTTATTTTTTTGGCCTCATTATTTTGTTAGGCGAAGCGCTTTTTAAATGCCTTGACGATCCCGAATTCATCCGGCACTCTCCCTATCTCCGGGGAAAACAACGGGACGGAATAAATGGATCATCGGCCGCATCAACGTGCGCCCGCGCGCGCGAAATGTCGAGGCATACATTACGACGGCGCGCTGTGCTCTATGGTGAGGTGATACGGCCAAGAGGTGCGCCGGCCATCTCCCAGTGCGCATACACTTTCTTCACTTCGGCCGCTTTTCCATTACTTTGAGAGAGCGCTCCGCGGAGACGGCGCACACGAGTTCATATGGTCGTCACGTTCGAGCGGCCGGCGTATGTCCGAAAGATAATGATCATTTCTTGCGATAATTGCATAAGAACAAGGTGAGCGCTGTTCCGCCCCCCACGCACGCTGGCCTTACTCTTCATTACATTTGCGCAGTGTATAAATCGAGGGGAAAGCGTACGTCTTCTAGCAGTTATTTTTTTTTTCTTTTTTTACGTGGCGTTCATTATTGCGGAGTTGTAACTATGGAGAAACAGAAGCCAGAATCGATCGATGCTAGTGACATCGGTACACATAAATTCATATCTAGAAAAAAGAACGGAGAGAGATATTACTTTCACCTTTATCATGCTTACGGCTGATACTGCGCTACACTGTTGCGGACGACGTTCTCATAGTGAAACCAGCAAAACAAGTTCGCTTATCTGTTCGTTTTTGTTTGTTTGATTTTTTGCGCTATATCACAAAAGCGGCTGCTTTCTTCCGCGCCGAGCAAAGAACTACACCTATTTTGTTTCAAGACACCAACATCAACCTCCGTCGGAAGAGAAAGAGCCACGGGAAAGCGCACGTAGACCAAATCCGCTGTATATATATATGCGAACTATCTATTTTACAGATAAGAAAAATAAAGTAGCTGGAAGCAGGCTGACTTCCAGCCTCTCAGGTTGGTCCACCCCAGTTAATCCTACCCTATATACACATCTACGCCAGTCGGCTCTCGTTACGCACAGCGTTTACAGGCTGCACAATTTTGTCCAAACTGTTTGAAGGTCGTAACAGCTAATGTTGAATAATACGAGAGAATTGAGGCACAGCCTTTGTTTCAGACGTCAAGATATGTACACATGAAGAGCACTTCAATTTCTGTTTTCAACAGTGCAAAGTTACATAAGCGCAACGCTAATATGCTATAGCAACAGCTACACGAAAAGCGTTTGACATGTGGCAGCGTTCAGCAACAATTGCCTATAGCTGATTATACGTATTGTGAGCGCATGAGAGTTGAGGACATAATATTCAATTAGCTATCCAGCCTTCGATTACGTTGAAAGATGGCGTTTTGACAACGGTCGACTGCAGAGACCGCGAAGTTTTACCAATGCTTGCAGGGGCGTTGAAAATAAAAGTTCGGATATATCGTGTCGTGTAACGTAACTCAAATCTTTAGAATGCATCAAAAATGCATACTGCGGTTGAATGAAATGTTCAGTCTTGTTCGGATTAACCAAAGTTTCAAATTATCCGACTTCAAATGATTGCGAGTTTACTTTGCGCGCCCGCAAAGAGAGTATAAGCTAAGGCTCCTGAACTCTGCACGGGAAGGCATTTTATTGCTCGGGGCACACAGATTCCACGGGAGTTGCGTCAAGCCCATGAACAAAGAAGCCAACCGTCGGGAAAATGTTACCATCTGAAGAAGAGGGATTCGGCAGGCTTTCTTCTACGGAAGGGAGAAAGGCTCCGAGAAGAGTTAGAGTCTCCGATAATCAATTCACAGACGATGCTGCGCAAGAAAAACCAGCGGGGCCTTCCATTTTCCATTTTAATTAGAGGAGCGCCGACGGACGCGCCAATTAATACAATTTAAGCTAACGTAAATTATCGAGGCTGTCGACGAGGGGCCGAGGGACATCTGACAGTCAGTCTCTGTCGGCCGCCTTCTTCTTGGCCGTCATCGGTTCGTGCTGCCGTGTTCGCGTTTGCCGCTTAATTGCCATTTCTGCGCCCGCACTCGTCGCACTGTCGCTGCAGCTTCACTGAAGCCCAAGACGGCTCGCGCGCATCGCTCGATGGGAAGTGGAGAAGCTATACGGCAACTTACATTAGAAATTATTCTTTCCAGCATTGCCGTCCAGTGGTTAACAGAACGGCGACCTTGCTGGCGTTTTGATAACTTCAGTTTCTCATTTGCGCCAATTAAACGGCCGGTCATTCTCATACAGCATGAAGGAGCAGCAAGAGAAATTCAGTTTGGGATATCATCCTTCAACGGAATTTGTCTTTATGTGGCTCAAATGCTTCGTGTTTTCGTTTACTTCATTCGCAAAGCGTAGTGTGCGAGTAGGCACGAGTTCTTCTAGGACCGTATACATGAAGAGGAAAAAAAAAAACTTCAACGAGAGCAGAAAAGTTTAGTAACTCCTGTCCTCAGCTATTTGCTCTGGTTATTTATATGCTTTGTAGCGCTACTGTTTGCTTAGATTAATGGTGAGTTGGTAAAGACGAGTGCTCTGTCATTGCCCGTAATGAGACTTAACTGCGGTTTCTTGCACAACGCTGAAATAACAGTGCGCTCTCGCTTTCAGGCCAGCGTAACCTCCATCGACGGTGGCGTAGTATACAGCCGTGCGCGCCAAGTAGTCCTATGTTGTAAGTGTCGCGCGTGTGTAGTACGTTTTATGACTGATTATAGAAAAGAACGTCATTCCAAGTATGAAACACTTCCATGATATCGCGCACTGGTTAACGCGTACGGCTCCATACTGAAGAGTGCAGCAGGACTCGATTTCCAGTGAGGGTGGTTAGTGATCTTTTTTTGTTGTTCTAATCGTATGGTTAGGGTGAAGACGAGGGGGGACGAATCGCGTCATGACGAGACTGACGACGGCACGCGCCGCGTCATAACGGTACGGACGGATGAGCCGATGTGAGAGGCGTAGAAGGGCTAATCTTGTACTCTTTCTTCGCTGTCGCACTAAGTACGTTAGGTCGTGCGATCGCCGAATGTGTATGTAAACGAGAAATTGGAGTCTTACGTAGCCAATATACATGTGCCTTGCGCCTATCCTTTTCAAAACCATGTCCCACAGAACGAGCAGCGCAATGAAAAATGCTCGCCTAACCCTTCCAGAAGCACACGCGTACAGGCGTGAAATAATGTACTCACGTCACCAATAGACACGCCGTCTTACTCCCGTACTTTTTGTAAACATTTCTTTCGGCCTGCGTGAAATTGTTGGCGCGAGCAACTAGGCGCTCTCTCGCGCTTGGTCGACGTTGTCGGGTTCATCCTTCGAACTCCAACATGTGACGTGCGCATCGCAAGCTTCTCCGAGCGCTTTTACTCCGCTGGTCTTTGCAGTTGGCTGAACCGGTGGTGCAGCTGTCCCGGAATCGAGAAGAGCAGACTCCAATCCCTGCGCTTCCGCGGTTATTGTGTTTTCGTTGTATTGCATCGTCATGACGGCCTGTTTGTGGCATCTGTTTGGCGAGACTACATGCGAGGTTGGCAAGGTCTGCAAGAAAGGCGAAATGTTGATAGAACTGCGCGTCGCATGCTTGGTCGACACCTTGTTGATGCCGCCATAACAGAACAGGATTCATTATGCATCAAAATATACTTTGCCAGTCCCCACAGTGGGATAATACAACTAGCTGCTATCACGACGAAGTGTGGGATGTCAATTTCACGAATTCGACATCATATTATGAGATCTTTCGTCAGCGCATCTGATGTAGTACAGCACCCAGCGCATTTCTAGACAGTGCCAGAGTAACGCGATCGAATGTGCATCAATAATATTATACGGAGAAGCACCTTGATATCCATCGCGGGTAAACGCGAATCTCGCTTTACATTGCTTATCATCGGGTGAGCTTAGCTTGATATAGGCACAGGAGGGTATAGCCCTGTTCAGCTAAAAATAAAAAAGGCTAGGCCTTATCCCCTTTGCGTGTCATATATAATTCATTGTTGCAGCGATCACGTTTACCGAGCAGGCTATTTTTGCAACGCATGCGCTCAAACAAAGTAGGCGGCACTAACCATAGAGGATGTACTCCCTAGCGCTCAAGTGTGCTGAGGGCTACTTACCGATATGGCCTGTAGTATAGGTGCTGATTTCAGCGCACATCCACAGTGTTCAGCTTTCGAAATGCAGATGAGTAAGAGGATATGCAAGAGCTACGCGAACCGTTTATCCCTGGTGATGGTGATGTTACCTCTGCAGATGATGGTGCCATGGAAGGTCCAATAGGATCCCGCCATGGAACCTGCGACGATGAAGCGGGCTTTCTTTTTCGCGCACTTTGCGGCCGTACGTGTCGATGTGCTTTCGTATTTTATATGTGAGAACCGCAATGCTCTGACGTGGCCGCAATTCAGTGCAGAAAAAAAATAAAGAAGGGAACTCCCTAGCGGCTATATTTAAGCCCAAACATCCAGAGAGTGTAACGTATGTCTCTCATACGTGAAGGGAGCGGTGAGCCCGCAGTGAAGCGATGAAAAATTACTCTGAGGTTTCACCAGCTACGCTGCCCGCTTGCGCTGCCACCACTACATAGTTCAAACATCCGAAGAGCGTGAGGATATTTACGGGACCAGAGGCAGCAAACCAGCAGCAAAGAAAGAAGTTCTCGGTGCAATTCAGAGCAGGCAAATATCAAATCCTTCACGTCCCTCGAGCAGCTTTCGGTTTTTCTTTCCTGCACGCCAGTTCAGTTATTAATGCCGGCGCGACCTTTGACGGGCGGCAACCGCAGGCGGCACATGATGCGTCATGCGCCCGCAACCCTGACTCGCGAGTGTCCATCTGCGGGATAGCTGGCGCGCCATTGTGAACTCGGAGCACGCAGCTGACCCGCGACATGGCGCGCCGGTGCTCCATCATGTTCATAATCGATAGAGACAAACTCCTCGAAGAGCCGTTCCAGAAGGGCGCGCGCATGGAAACCCGGACACAGGGAGAGAGCGACCATTACGCGGCCGCGAGGCCTATCCCCGGGAGAAACCTGTCCATCGAGCATTCGAAAAGAAGCCCCCAGTGACGGGAACTTGAAGCGGCGAAATTTATGGTTCTCCGGAACAACGTCGTCGCTCGCTGTCCGGTCGTACACAGGCGTCTCGCGTTCCCCGCGTCGCCTCCGCCACTGGCGCGCGGCGGTGGCATCGGAGCAAGAAGAAGTGAGGAGGAAGAAGAAGAAGCAAACGCGCAGCTCTACTGAGTTCATAAATCAGGCCGCCACACCCTTTTGCAGTATCCGCGCGGACCACAAACGCAGACGCACGCACGGAGAAGAGCGAATTCTTAACAGCACCTACTCGGGGAGACTGCGCGAGGCAGCGATAGGCGTGCGCCGCTATCGGCGTAATGATTCTCTGTCATTAACAACGTCAAGCGACGGCTGGCCACCGCTTTTATAGATGTACCGCTCTCGCAGCGAGTGTATAAATACTGGACTACTGTAATGATACTGCGCGACACGTTGGGCCTCGGCAGCGAGCAAGAAAAGCGGGAGCCTTGACATTCGCCACGCTGACGGACGGGTCCTGGGAGAATACCGCGCAGCCCGAAACATGCATTAACTGCTTTGCAGAGCAGTCATTTACGGTTATTATTTATCCGCCTGATTTATTGGATGCGCAGGGGGGGCCTGAAGCGCCTTATTCCGCTCGCTCTCTTAATGAGAGGGTGTTTATTGCCGCGATGAGGAACGATCATGAGCCAGTAAAGCAATAAAACTAATTACCGGAGTAGCCCGCGACCAGAATTTAACTCCGGGTGACTAGAGGATGTTAAGGAGACGAGCTGAAGACCTCTCGTGGCCGTAAATAGATAAATCACTTTCGGCCAGTTCGGAGCGTTGCGCCGATAGACAAATGGCACTCTCCCGGGAAGGGCCCATCACAAAAGGCCCGCTCACTTAGCATCGCTCACGGGCCTCTCCGGCGAGGGGAGGTTTTTGAGGTCAAAACATTCGGCTCCCTCAAACAGGAACCACCTAGCCCCGCGGAGGAGAGACAAAAACACGCCGCACCGGCCCAGCAGAAAAGAGTGATTTGTGACTGATAATTGTGGGTCTCAAGCGTTCGGCCCGACAAGACGAATGTTTGCTAGGTCCTTAAAACGCTCGTCACTTCTACAGCAGCTCGTCCTCCTGCTATTCATCGTTCTTGCTACATTGCTTTTTTTTTTTTTCCTCTTACGCAGCGCACCTACCTGCGCGGTCATTCTTTCGCTTCTGTTGGGCCAACGCGTGCGATTTCCCGCAGAGCACAACATGCCTCGGGATTCTCATTCTCGCCTCCGTAACGACGGGGCCGCCGATCGGAGAATACTCGCTCGGGTCTTGTTCCTCAATCATGCGTCTCGTTCTGTAGATATCCCGCCGGTTTTCCTTTTTGCAATGGCGAGCCCGCTGCACTTCTTCTTCTGTGGAGTTGGGAGCACGATAGTTCGGGAGGACGATTCCCTCTCTGAGCAGTTCAAACGGCCGAGGTTCAAGCTGCGTGGTTCGCAGTAGTACTTCGCCGCATGCGTCGACGCCTCTGATCATCGTTTGAAACTTTTCATGTTGCTTGGTCAGCATTTTCAGACGCTTCGTTGCTTCTATGAACGTCGAGCACATCGTGTTAGGTGAAACGCTATAAAAAAAGATTGAGGAAATGTCCGCTTTGCATGTCCCTACCACATTTAATCATTATTTACTTTTCGTGGGGTACTTAAAGACATTGCTAGTCGCCGGCTTCTTAGGTTCTCGGTTGATTTAGCGGCTTCAGTTTCCCGGGGGATTTGAACGCGTGTCGCGGCCTCCCCGGCTGTGCACGCGCACGACTGTTGTACAGAGACGCAGAGCACACGGGTGGCCAGGTGCGCTCGCGGCGCAATAGGAAGCCGTTTTTTCGGCACTTATTCCACGCGAACAACGGGTCCTGGACTTGATTTTGAGAAATCCTCCGTCGATAATCAGGAGTTCGCCCACGAGCAGCGCTCCTTGCTGGCAGGGGCGGACGAACGGGACTAATTGTTGGCGCCGCGTCGAGTTGCGCTGGCGCAGCAACAAAAGCCGGGGCCCGCCGCTCACGAGGTCGACCGAGAGCGTCCCCAAGGCGCGTTGTTGCCGGCACAATCAAGCGATTGCACGAAATCCAAAAAAGGGCCACCGCCGCTGCTCGGCCAATTTGCACGCACCGAGAGTCGGCCGTAGCTAAACTTCGGCCCAACCTCACGCCCATAGGCCAAACTCAAATTAGCAGTGGGTCTGATGAACTGGAATAATTGCAGTTCCACCGTGGCTTGCTTGCCCCACTTATCTTTGATTCGGCGCGAGCGCATCTTAAGTGGGCTCGTGTCGTGAGCCTCGCGCCCTCCCCCCAGGATAAGTTGGCCCGCTATGTGGCCGATTGCCCGAGCCTGTTTTCGCGCGTGCCGCGCGCGCCACTCAAAAGGAGTTGCGCTGGCCGGCACAATCAAGAGACATGGTGGCGCGGTGTATTTGCTTCTTGTCGACGGCGTTCTGTAGGCGCTTTCTACACGAGGAAACACTCACTCGCTTCTCTCAAACATAATGTTGCTAGGGGGAGACAAAGTTAGCAAAGTGCTGTCCCTGACGTTCAGCACCCGCGTTGACACTGCTCGCTAGTGAGTACATAACGGCAAACGAACAACAGCAACAATAAGAAGAAGAATTCTATCTTTTTATGTTGACACTGGAGGGCCAAGAGCTCCTCCTGCAATATCCGCTCTACGTAATTCTGTGAACCCCATATTGTTCCACACTAACCATTGTTAGTTGCTTTATTACAGTTACCTAATCTTACCGCAACACCTCACCAAGTTCCGTCCTGTGCTGCCTTCCCGTTGTGACAGCCATGCTATCTATAGCTGCAGCTCTCACGAAACAGCGCTTATCTCACCTATGCATAGCGTGGTATTTCTAAATCTGCTCCTTGTCTATCTTAATTACAGTACAAGCTAACCCCTTTTGTGCTCTTTCTGTCCTTTAACGTAATAACTTCGTTTGTTTCGTAGTCCTTGTTTTGTTTTGCTTCACACTTGCTCCCTTGTAAAGCTAACGAGTGGTATCTTGGTCTTTCGCAAGTTCAATACTCAAGCGCATCCTTACACTTTGCCGCTTCAAGTTCTCAATAACCTGTTGCCCGTTATCTCCAACGTTTCTGAAGAAAACGCAGCTTCGTTTGTGAATTGTAGGTTACGGCGCACCCCACGCAGTTTTCCCCCTACTCCTACTCGATACGTAGTATCACATTTAGAATAATTCTTCCAGGCATGTACTGACTAACATCGGAGCTGCTGTGTGTGATTGCCGGACACCTATATCTGAGGGTGTCTCGCTGTAAGCGGCACTAAAGATTGGACTGGAAGGCCATGCGGTTTCACAATAGCGAGAAATAAATGTTCTGGAAAATGGCTGCGTGTGTCGCCTGAACACTGTTCTCTTGTTCCAGACATGTAATGTGGGAGCATCACATGATCTCTTCTTCGGTGATGTTGCTGCGATGCCTAATTTAAGAACAAAAACGAAAAGCTATTATTTAGATGCCGCACAATATTAACTTACTTTTATTCTGTCTGGTGGGCCAAACTTTGCTCAGGAATGTTATAGTGATTGCCCAAAGTGATTATTCCAGCTTCATAGTGTAATATCGAGATTGTTTCGCCGCAAGGGCGAAGCAGTGAACGCGATAGCAACAAATTGGAATGTTGTACTAAGTAAAGCTAGCAGCCCCACTTTTAGATCCGACCTGGCGTAACTCAAACGACACACTGGCGTGTCGTTTGAGTTACGTTGCGGCCGCTCCAGCGAGCGAAGCGACCTTCATGCTGTCTATGACTTCAACAGGAACTTTGCGATGAGAAAACAACACCTACGAAGGTATGAGACGTCGGATGATTGTAAAGATAGGGTGCGCGCGAGCACGGACGACCATACCCTGCTGGTCAAATACGCATTTCTTGCCGGAGTCGCGCACCTCCCCCCGCCCCCTGCCCTCCCCCTCTTGGGCGCCTATCCACGCGCCTTTCGCGCTACGGAGACAGCCGAATGTTTCATCTTTGCCTGAGCCGCGTTCGTCGAGAGCGCTAGCGCTCTTTCACTCGCACATGGAGCATATGACACGCGGGGCGACGTTATACATTTGGGCTTTATACTGAACATGACGACGCTGACGGCAAAAATGCAACTGGAGTTCAATATAATTGCTATCACAATATTTAAAAAAATAGCTGCATTGGTTCAGCGAACGTCGTCCTTATAGGAAAGAGTAGGATGTACAATATTATTCGCACACAGAGGCTTCGGGTACGAGATACTTTTAATGCATGGGGAGACAGAATATGGCAAATAAGTTGTAATTTCGTGCCAGAAATGTGCCGGTGAACCTTTCTCCACTCTGCGGGCTTACGCTGGACTGGTCTGTCATAGTCAGTGTCGCTCTTCTTCGAGTCGTCGATTAATTCGCCCTCGCACTGCGTATGCGGAAGGCGGCGCGGTTTCGCTTAACCGCGCCGCCTTCCGCAACTCATCTCTCTCTCTTGTATCGCTGGGACCTCTTTGCTGCATGGGTACCGACAAATAATTTCGAGTTTTTCTGAAATGGCCATCAGGAGCGCAGCTTCTGCATTCATCTACTCTGCCTCCAAAATGCAATACTTATACACCTTCATTTCGTTTCGGTTTCCTTTAAGCCCAACCGTAGTCACCCGTAGGGCAGTGTTCTTGTGTCTTAAATGCACGTAGGGCATGCCTATGGTCGCCTGACTGTCACTTACCAGCTCGTAGCAAATAATCTAGGAGCTGAATACGTATGCACGAATGAGTGTCACGCGCAGCGCGTCGAAGGCAGGAAAGGCGGGTGGGGGGAGGATGGGGGGATGGGGAAGGGACGCTCGTGGACGCTTCATGTCTTGCCCTTCAAAATTCCTGCACGTAAAAATCGCGCTCAAGCGTCTCCAGACGCCTGATGAGCGCGGTCGTTGCGCGCCCACCGTAGTGCTTACCTGCACAGCGGCTTTCGGTGAACTACAGAGGTAGAAAGAAAAAAATAACGCAGTGACTGAGAAGGGCCCAACGGTGAGCAGGGGAATTGATGGCCGATTGAAGTGCGCCGGGCGAGGAGCAGCTGTTGGCGTCATCGTGCGTTGCCCGGAAAGCCGTCGATGCGCGGTGAAATGCGTCTGTGGGCAGGAGGATTGGCGAGAGAGCCCTGCCAATTAGGCGCGCGCCCGCATATCACGGGGCCCGGTGGCGCATTAAGCGGGCGCGTTTCAACGCCAGCAGGCAAACAGCGCGCCGCCGACAAAGACAGTTTCCATCAGCGCGGGGGCCTACGAGAGGCCATAGCTCTCCTATTTCATAATTAGGTCCCAGATGACTCTGCGGACGGCGTCCACGCGTCACTGGGAGCCTCATGGCGGAGAGCGCGCCTCTCTCAAGTATTTAATTCCTGGCGTCACGACGGAAGATGAAAGGGGAAAAGAAAGAAGACGGCGGTGAAATACGGGCGCCGTAAGAGGCGCGACCGAGGAAAGCGCGGAGGGAGCACCGGTAAATACCGAACTTTTTGCGCCATCCGATGGGGGAAACGGCGGGGCGACTTGCGGCACGCGGTTGGCGCTCCGGTTCGTCGGCAAAATGCAAGCCCACCGTCTGGCGGTGACAGCGCGAGTTGGGCCTAATGGGAACGCGCTCATTTATCAAATTCCCTAATCGGCAACAAACACGACTTGTTTGGCTGCTCGCAGTTTCTCTCTGAGACGGGGACCAAGAAAACGCCGAAATCCGAGAAAAAAGGAGCGAGAGGCTGCCGACCGCCATAAGGCGAGAATAAACGCCTCCCTGCGCCACGTTGTTGTGCTGGCTGTCTGGGTGACAATCCTGCTACGGCGATGCGCATGAGTGAAAGAGAGAGAGAGAGAGAGATTGCGCGGGGCGCCGCTGAAGACAGGACAAGACGCCAACGGAGGGGGAAACTGACAGCATTTGTTGGCGTTCATGTCCAACGGTAAGTATGTACAATTAATAGTGGCATTTTGTTCTTCCTGTGCGATTTCAATCCTGAGTTTCGGTGTTGCGGCTTATGAATAGTGCTGTGCTACGGAACTAGGCGTAGCGCCGTTTATTTTGACACTTAAGAAATAAAGCAAGGAAAAACTATTGCGATACCTTGTGAGTTTCGTGATACGGTTGGTCAGCTTTACATATAGCATGGCATTGCAGCGACGCTTCGGTCAGACGGTGAATGGCACAGATTAAGCAGGTGCTCACTGATATGATGTCACGTATTTCACTGTGGCAACCGCACAAGCAGATGCCGCGTCTCTTATTCCACTTTACAGCCAAACATTTAACTTCAGTGTGCAAGGGATCACGAACGCATGCGGAGACGATCAAATTTTCATTGAAGTGGGGCGAGACGCCGAGAGCGTATCACGAAATCGGCGCCATTTACAGTGTATAACGTGAGGTTCGGCCACAGACATACCCAAAGTACCGTATCAAAATCTAACTGTACAACTGCGTAGCGATACAACTACTTCCCCAATTGAGGTTTGCGAGAACCATGTCTCCCCGTACTTTTGCTTATTTCTTGTTATATGTTGCCCATCTAAATGACGAATCGCAGGTTAACTACGGTATATATTAGCCAATATCGAAACATTTCTTTCCAATGGTTTGGTTTCAATGCTAAGTTTTTTGGCGCACGAACAAGAAAGCACACCCTGCGCGCTCCATAACCAGGGCTGGTCCTCCTTTGTGCCTTTTTTCTTTCCTCTCTCTCTCTCTCTCTCTCTCAGTACGCGTGTCATGAAGCTTGAGGCAAACTTATTCAGTGCCTGACTCGTGCCCCGGACGGCGGTCTGCGCCCGTCAATGATTTCTTGTGCCCGAAAGAGAAATAGATCACAGGCGAAACTGCGCTAAGGGCGAAGCGAGATACAGAGGCGCTTCATCATTCGCATCGCCGACGAAGAACAAGTTCGTGGTTCGACCAGCCATACACTGCAGGCGTAGCTGAAAGTGCAGAACCCGCCAAGCTCTTTGAACCTTATGGACCATGCGCACTTCGGCGGGTCTGTATGCGCGCTTGCTCGCCATGCATCATGAGCGGACTGGCCTGTGTCGTCCCCATTGCAAGACCCCCGGAAAGAAGTCGCAGGGGCGCCCCTCGCCGTCGTCCATCAGAGAAGTTGGCGCTTGCATGTATACGATATACACACGCTCTGACACGGAAGAGCATGCGCGCGAGCTGTAGCGCAGCCGTCCTGCACCACGAGGAAGCTGCACGCCTGCGCACGCACGAGACGGAGAGTCGGAAATTGAGACCGTGCCACCGCTCAAACTGCAAATCACGCCTGCGGAACGGTGCCCATTTTGTCACATGTCACCACTCCGAGAATAAAGGGTCCTGGAGATCCCGCTGCCCCCGGTGGCCCGGCTCGTCGTCAGTCGCCGTCGCCGACTGTGCGACAAGGAAAAGCTACCTCGCCCTCCCCCCCCCCCCCCCCCCCCCCTTCCCGTGGATATAAATCTGCTTAATTCGCCAGTTCCCTGGCTCTGTTTCTGCGTCCGCACGCGGTCCTCGCGAAAGATTTTCTACTTCATCACTCCGCCATTTTGCTCGCCCCCGGCGGCGTCTCCCTGACTTATGCGGCGAGCGTTGTTCCCCGCTTCATCTCTTCCCGCGGAGCGTGTTAATGCCTCTTTTTTCTCCGTCTACTTGGACGTCCTTCGAGCCGTTGGACTGACCTTTCTTATATTCCTCGCGCTGATGCCATTCTCTCCCAGACAGCTCTCCGCGTTTTTTTCGCTTGCTTCTTTTTTCGGGCTTCCGGTTTTTGACCGGAAATCAAGCTATTTGGATATTGCTCGGACGAGAAATTAATCACCGCTTGGCGCCGTCTCCCAAGACGGCGGCGGCGACGGGAACGACTGTCGCCGGAGATTATGCGACGGGGTGTCCCCATTAAAGCATGAAATACGCCAACGACGTGGCCGGTTCATCAGGACGGTCCCGGCCGTCGGCCACGGGCTGCTACAGACGGCCGCGTGAAGCGCATTTTTCATCTGCAAATCGACTTTGCCTTTCTTGGCGCGCACTGAGCTAACGAGGGCGCAAAAACAAACGACCGCTCAAGTTCATCATGCATTCGATCTGCGTATGAAGAAGTCGGCCCTCTCTTCTGCGTGCGGCCGCTCGTAGTAATGTCGTTAACTTCTACACTCAGCTGCCGTCGACACTCACGCGACTGGCGATTTATACGCGTCTGTGGCGCCCAAGTCTTCCCTTCTGCGCGTTTTTTTTATGTGGCGTAGATATTTCTGGAACCCTGTCTTATTCTCCCCAAACGAATAAATTTTTCCGCGAAATGTGTCAGAAGTTTCTTCTTTTTCCGTCGCTCTTTTTTTCTTTGGTCCCAAGCTGTAGAATAATTGTACGGTAGCATTGGGAAGGCAGAAAATATTTAGCTAAACAGATTTGAGAAGGAGCAGAAATCAACTTTACGTCAGTGAATGCTGACGCAACAGTCAAAGCTTAGTAATGGCTTGGACAAACGATTTTGCAGCAAAAGCCGGTGCATTAAAGGTGCCTTCTCGAACGTTAGCATCATAGTCACCACTGTCGACCAACCAGAAAGTAAACACGGCCGGTGACACAATACGTGCAAAAGACAGAAAGAGAATAAAGAAACACACGCAATGAGCATTTTATCACAAGATGCTTTAAACAGACTCTGGAGTTTTACATGCCGAAGACAGGTGTGCCGTTCTAGAGGTTCACGATTTAATTTTGCTTCTCCTGGGGTGGTTGCCATTCATCGCCATCGAAATGCGGCCACAGTGGCCGTGATCAAACGCGCTAACCCGAACTTTGCAGCCAACACCATAGCCGTTGGGCTACCGCGGCTGGTCACAAATTGTGTGTGGCTTTATGACAACTTCGTATCTTATTTTAAAACAAAAAACATTTCAAAATGGTGAAGACGAATGATGGCATTTTGCTTCGTCCATTGGGCCTTTATCTATGCCCAATAAGCTTTTTCGCTGTGGTTTGGAAACGTTTGATGAAGTTCAGGGAAATATATACATTAAGGGTACAAATAATATATACGGAGGGTGCAAGTAACCGGTTTGGTGAATTGGCACGTCCGTTCCAGAGCATTGGGGATTTCTTTCATATACCTCGTGTGTTGCCATGATTGTACTGAAATATTCGGCGCTGCTAGTTGACGAGGAATCAAAGGCATCCCATCGCATTCTATCACTCAAAATGTTTGCTCCTCCTAGTCGCTTTATGGCCTGTTCTCAACTTCATGGAGAATAGTAGCAACCCAAAAAGCCGAAGTGTCTTGAAGTGTTGCAGACTTGTTGTTCTGTATGGGTATGTGTTGGCGCCTATGCGATTGTGCACGTCAGAGCAAGAAGCATAAAGGGATAACAGGGCAACGGCACGTCCAGTAGCGCAAATCATTAGTTTCCAATGCTCTCGTAAAACAAAAGAAGCAACCAAGAAACAAACACCCTGACTGTGAGTTTCCTTGAGCTCTATTTGAAAAACGAGGTGAATTAACAACCAATGAAACCCGAGACATGACAGTCTATTTCCATGGCTTGCAGCAGGCTCATGATACTTGCTTGAGGACGCCGTCAAATACCTTTCAAATCTTCAGAGAACCGCAAGCGACGAGAGGTATCCTCTATGGTGCTTTATGGCACATTTACGGTGCAGTATGCTGTCTCTCGCACATAGTCACTGCTAAAATCCAGTCATCCACATCTATCAATCGCACTCTAGATACAAACTGAACCTTTGCCGACTATAGCTCCTCTAGACGCAGCTGGCTTCCGCAGCGGAGCTAACTTACTCATTCAGCTCCGTCGCTGGAAAACCTTATTGTGACCTCAGGAATTCTGTGTAATGTTGCAAGCACTTCACACTTTATGCAAATGTGTGCTCTCTTCGACGTTCGAGCAGATCCACTTATCGTTATTACCTTTTAGTACAGCCGTGGCAACTGTGCTTCAATAATACTTCATTTGGGCCTAGTTGGTACATATTCCTGAGGTAAAAGAAACGAGCTTAAAAGAAACTGCATGTGCATACGGATGCTGAAATGCGTTTGCGCGGAACGACTTCGTGTTAATGGACTCGAAGCAATACATGCGCTTCGACAACTCTTTCGTGGCGTTTCTCCGAGCAAATCTTGACGACGGTCAGCGTATTCACATTTGAGATGTGAAGAATAGGAAATCGTCTTTCAATGCGTATACATATGTTGCCATAGTGGTATCGGTAGCAGAGAAAGGAGGGAATGGAGTAACGGGCGTCACTGAGCCAGTTGGTTAATGACTGGTAAACGAACAGCGGTGACCAATGGGCTCCTAAAATGCTCTTTAAAAGTGCGCTGTCGAATGCACCAACAATCGCGGGACCACGGTGTAAGAATATACTCAGGTGATGACACTCTTCCCCCAACGCATGGGAAACCGCAATCCGCGCGCGTCCAGATAATGCTCGGGTTCTTATCAGATGACTTGCAGAGGGCGCTACGAAAAGCGGGGCAGTCGTCTCCATAGCAACGCGCATGCTGCTGATAACGTGCATTTTTGTGCCATTTTGCTGGATAATGTGCAACCGCCAAGCGGCGTCGAGGGGCGAAATCGAGAGAGCAACAGGAGAGGGAACGGCGAGAGCGGCGGCGATGACGCAGCACCACCGTGATTCGGCTACTCGAAGGCGCTCTCCGCCTCAAGCCATTAGATGGCGCACCGCTCAACGGACCGACGACCGAACATTTTCTGGCCGCTTAGGCGCGCGCAGTGTCAACACCTGAATATTCTTACACCGTGCACGGGACCCATCCACCACCAGTTCCCAAAAGGAGCCAGCTCGCAGTCACTTGAAATTGGCTTTGGCGAGAGGCACTGGCCCACATCAATTGCGGCTTGGGCGTTCCAAACTGGGCAAGCTTCATATCCGTTGTGCGCAGAATGCGAGGAATTGAGTAATGCAGGACATTATATTTGGTGCCGCTGACGCCTCAGTGTCAAAACTCAGAGACCTTAAAGCACGAACCATACGCTAAACGGAAAAAATTGCAGCAGCTAGCCACTAGTGGTGCGAAGACTCAGAAAGCGGCGGAGCTCGTGGCCTTCCCCTCCTACTTTCCCTCCTCCTCAACCTCACTTCCCTTTCCCACCCCTTGCTATACTGTAATATACATGGCTATGCTGGCTCTCTCTTTTTTCTACCTTTTTTTTTGTCTGCTTCTTTCTATCTCTTTCTCTATGTCTATTTCCTTCTCTGTCTTGCTATCTTTTTTTCTCTTTGTTACCTTTCTTCCTTTCTAGTTCTCTTTCTCCTTCTTTCTATCTCTTTCTCTCTCTCTGTACTCGTTCTCTCGTCCATCAGAGTTATTGCATACCACGCCGTACAAATCGACGCACGTGTTCTGGCAGTGAAGCGGAAGATGAAGAATAGGACGAAGAGAGCAAGTGCTAGTTCATGATGATGATAGTTTTCTGGTGTCGCCACACGGCATCACGAAAGGCTTAAAAGCTCCGCTATAAAATGAAAGTAAAAGAGACAAGTCTATACATATTGTGTGTGTGTATGTCTGTGCTCCGTCCTCTCTCTGTCCTTTCTCCCATAATAAACCTTTTCTCTCTCTCTCTCTCTCTTTGTGTGTGCGTGCGTGCGTACTTCAAAGATCTGTGAAATCTGTCTATATAAACATCAACTAACTAGCCCGACTCGCCATCTTGTCCAAATGCACAGTAACAAGTTCGTCATTCATCACTCTTTCTCTTCCCCGTCCCCCTCCCCCGTGTAGAGTCGCAGGTCAGAGAAAACTATAGCTCATGCCGACCTCTCTGCCCTTCTACAAATAAATCTCTCCCTCTCATAGATGAGGCTTTCCACAACTTTGTGCGCACCATCAACCAGAGAGATTTTTCCGAAGGTCCAAGGGGTGCGCCAAAGCTTATCTCGCGGTATCTGCTACCATGTCTACGTCGGTCGATCGACGACTCAACCGACTCGACTCTACCGGCTCACTCGACTGGATTGGACTGATCGGAAGTAGTATAGATCAAATATAGAGGTACTCGATATGCTCTCCTTAAAGCGTCGTGAAACCCGAATAGAAACATGACGAGCGTCGTGTCTTCCCTCTACTGGCCTGGCCGTTAATTCTCACAGGGCCAGCGGGGAACGCGGTGCGTCAGCCAGGCGAACGTCGGAGAGCTATTTTTCGATAAGGATGGATGCTATGAGCGAGGTTTGGACTGAAGCCGCCACCTTGAGGTGTGTTAAAGCGTTGACGAAATTGCACTTGTCCTATTGAAAACGCGCCGAATGGGACGGTCGCAGCAACGGCACGTTGCAGGAGCTAATGGCGGAGGCAACCAAGTTTTTTTTTTTCGACCCTGGTATCACGAATGTCACCGACCCGTTATAAAGGCGACGCTCATGGCATCCATCCAAGAGCACTGCTAGAGAAAATTGTAAAAGATAAAAGGCGCGTTCATGTAGCCTCCGTTATGTGTTTGGTGGTAGCTCAGTGGGCTAAACGCCTGCCATCGTCGCGACCGGGATGTGGTGGGTGAGACTCCTGTCAACGGAACTTCTTCTTAGTTTTTTCTTTGCCATGTGATGGCGTTCATGTTGCTGACGTATTTCCGTGACAGATATACGTCATGAAAGTCTTGGTGGACCCCGGCATAAAACACTTTCGTGTTAAAATATAACAATCTCCATTGTCTTAGATGCCACAGTTCCCCCAATAATGAATCGCATTACTTAATGCATTGCTTACGCACACCGAAGGCGGCGGCGGCGGCGTACAACTAGGCCACAAAAGTCGTCTGTTATTGGGCTCTCGTAACAGCTGTAAAGCTGCATGTTACCAGACTGACAAATCCTACTTTAACCAAAAATCTGCTGCCCACAACCACCCAAATTAGGAAGGAAGGAAGGAACACAAAAGGGGGAAGGCAGGGAGGTTAACCAGACAGAGTCCGGTTGGCTACCCTACGCCCGGGGAAAGGGAAGGGGAGTGGAAAGATGGGAGAGGCAGAGAGAGAGAAGAAGGAGCGAGAAAAAAATTAAATGACCCAAATTCGGATGTCAAAAATAGCTTGGCATATTCCGTCCGTATAGGGTCGCGGACGACGTACGGAAAGCGTGAATACACGCGCGTCGTCACATCGTGCACCGTCCCTTGCGGAATACATAGATGAACTTTGTATGGATCCGCTATAAACGTCCGCGCCTCCTTTCTCCGGTTTACATGAACGCTGCGGCTTCACTTATTTTGACGCCCGTTGATTCCGAGAGCCCCATGCAATGAGTAACGCGGTTCATTATTGGGGGAATTGTGGCACCTAAGTCAACGTAATCTTTATATTCCTACCTCTGTTTATTATGACCTTGATATATAATAAACAATGTAAAGTACTAACAAAAGGAAATGAAAACAATGTGCTATGAATACACTACCGCTTTTTTTATGCCGCAAATTCAGTTGGTCTGTATTGTCCCCACAGCAAAACAATGCAATGGTGGGACTAAACTTCAAAAAATTTTTTCTCAACTAGAACAAAATCTACTTTTATTAAACTTTCTCTGGACAAAGTAGTTATGATTCTCAATCGTATGCGCTTTTCCGCTTATTTTTTCTTGGACCATCTTAGGGTGCTACAGACGTCTCAACATAGGCCAATGTAGCGTTTTTGCCAAGTTCAGGATTTAATTTTAGAGCCTATGGGCCGTACACAGGCAAAACAAAAAATTTAGGAGATAGCAGTACGTTTTACGGAGAGTTTTATAAAAATAATTTCTGCATTTGATCGATAATTGCCTTTGTAAAAAAATTCCCGAAAACACGACAATTTACTCAACTTTACCTACGCGCTAAGGAGTAAAAAACATAAACCTACTATAAGGAACTGTCCTACAATGAAATCACGATGCTCGAAAAACGTAAAGAAAGCATGTGTTGAAAGAAGACCTGGAACGGTCGATTTATGGCGAATTTTTTTTTTTCGTACTTTGGTGAAGTGCAAATGGCGCTCGCGTGTCCAAAAAATTTTTGCCGCTGAAAATATTTTGGGAAAATACTGTAGAACTAATGTCTATAGGTGTGTAATTTTCTCAGATTTTTGGGACGACTTGATTTTTGTCGAGCGCCCCGATTGGTACAGTTGGCGTGAAATGATCCTATTTTATTTCATTACCTGGCACTGGAACTTTTTCGCGTCAAATGTTCGCGAACTCTAATTCTGTCGATAACGGCCTCCTATTTATTTACTTGACAGATTCCGAACGCTCTCGTTAAGTTATGCGTCCTTGTATTGAATTTCACGTACAATTTTATTACAAATCCGGAAAGGCGCCATTTCGGCTTTCGCGAGCAGTACTTACCTCGTAATGGCCAGCAATTAATATACGACGTGCGTTCGCTCCGAAAATGGAGGCCGTCGGACGACTGCACTTCGCGCAATGTGTTTAACGACGCCTCGCGACTTTCCTCGGCTCAGACGAAACAAAAAGAAACCAAAAAGAAGAAGGAAGAAGATAGCTAAATGAGGTGGTCCGAAAAGCAGATTGCAGCGTCGCGATGGACGTCGCTGTGAGAGATAACCCGCAGATCATTCTGCATACGCGCTCTTAAAAAAAGAGTGAGAGGAAGGGCAAGAAGACGCTCCGGTCATCATCATATTTTACGTGGGCTGCAATTTTGAAACGACGTGACCGGTCCCGAACCCAGTAAAGAAATCTTTCCCGCCAAAGGCATTTGAAAAGCAAAGCGTCTCGCACCCCAGCCACCGAGATCGAGAAACAACTGCGTTCCTTCTTTTTCTCGGTCGGCTTCTCGGGGAAAGCGATGAAGACTGAACGTAGTAACGGAAATAAAAGCATTTGCGTGGCTGAAGGCGATGCGAGAAAAAAGATATCAAGCGGGAGACGGGGAAAATTTTCCCTCATCACTAAACAGAGGTTGCACGCGGCATCCATTACACGATGCGCCTTTCTTCAAATGCGAGCCTTCATCAGATTTTTTTTCTTAATCGCGGCTGCACCCTTCCAGCGCCACCTGCTTACGCAATTAAACGCAGAAATGAAAAATAAAAGAAACCCGTTGTTCTACAAGCCAGCTCTCTACGCGTGTCCTCTCTGCTTTGGACGGCATTTGTTTGTTTGCTCGTGCCGGGGTGTTATTGCTGCGGGAAACGCGTGGAATTTGCGGCGTTTTTGCATTGTTCCCATCGCTCCCCGAGTTTCTTGTTCTGTTGCTGTTGTTCTCTGCGGCTGCAAATTGGCCCCATTATTCACCTGCGAGGAAAGAGGTCGTTACCAGAAAGACGTGCGAGGTCATCTTTCTCTTGTTTTCTTTTTTTCTTTTTTGGTCGTCCTCCGCTCTGTATATAACCTTCCTCCAGAAGTGCGTGTGGTGCCAAGAGACGCTCCTCACAACGGTGGCAGCAAGTAAGAGACAAGCGCGCACCGCGACAGGCGAGCGTGATTAGCAAGCCCGAAAAATGTCAGACAAGTACTGGCGCGCCTGGTGGCGCTGCCATCGCGCGCGTAGCGCGCCTAGGGCGGCTATCATTTCGGGGACGGGCATTTGTCGTGTGCTGTAATTGCTGCATGGGCGACACCTCCGCCACCGCATTCACTGTCGCTGCTGTTGCTGCGATATACGCATCTCTGCAGGTATTTCGCTTCTTCAATAGCCTAGGGTGCGTGGCATCGAACACCCTGCTCTATCTCAATCTTTCGCATGCTTCATTCATTCATTCATTCATTCATTTTTTACTCGCTTTTCATTATCTTACCCCTACAGTTAACGTTCTCTCTTGCCGGTGACTGCACGGCGCTCATCTAGCGCTGCTTTCCTGCGTAGCCTTCTGTCACTGCGGAAAAGTATATATATGAGCTTTGTAAGGGCAGGCAAAATGCCAAGTATCGCAACTGCGCGTTTTATAGCACTGAAAGCCCTAGGACGACGCAAATAGATTGAGTGGGCCCATGGCGTATTTAGTCATCTTGCGCTGTGTCACAAGTCACGCTGTGCCAAAATTTGTCACGGTGACGTAAAAAGAAGGAAATACTATAAATTCTAAGGTTTTACATGCCAGAACCACGATATGGTTATGAGGCACGCTGTTGTGGAGGGCTCCGGGTAATTTATGCCACCTGGGGATCTTTAAGGTGCGCTGACATCGCACAGTACACGGGCCTCTGGCATTTCGCCTCCATCGAAATCGACCGCCGCAGGCGGGATCGAACCCGCGTCCTTCACGGCAGCAGCCGAGCACCGTAACCACTGGACCATCCGCAGCGGCTGTAAAAAGGAGAGTGGAGAGAGAGAGAGAGAAACAGAGAGATATCTGTATTTACGTGGGTACCAGTATAATTCCCTGTAGTTATTTAGGTAGCATGGCGTTGCCCTGCTAAGCACGAGTTGGCGTGTTCGATTCCCGCCAAGGCTGCCGTATTTCGATAGTGGCGTGAAAAAAAAAAAAAAAAAAAAACGCCGATATATGCTTTAATTGAGGCGCACATTAAGGAACCCGAAGTGATCAAAATTTATGTATGCAAAATCACTCATAACGGCGTGCCTCATAATTATGCCTTTTATTTATTTATTTATTTATTTATTTATTTATTTATTTATTTATTTATTTATTTATTTATTTATTTATTCATTCATTTATTTATTTATTTATTTATTTATTTATTTATTTTTGGCGCTCCGAACTCCAGAATTCAATTGAATAAAGCCAGATTATAACGCGTTTATGCTCAAGAGGTAGATATCGGGTGAATATTTAGGTGTAAGTACGACTCCTGCATCAAGCATTGGTGCAAGACTCCGCTTATGTTTGTTCTATTACCCGGGTAGGTTTGCTTTGAGCAATACGTGTAAGCTTTGGCCGCCGGAAAATTGCTACTTGTACAAGAATTTCATGCGTAATCAGCGGTGATTATTATACGCGTGTGTAAACTCTCAGAAAAGCAAACCTCAAAATACGTTTCATCACGTCGTCGCCCTGCTAGCGACGACCATTATTTTCTTGTCCTAATATCATTCATAGAAAGTAGTTGTCCACGCATATACTATTTCAGGCGTGTATTTCTGTCACCGCTCACCGAAAGCAACTCGAGTCACAAACACCGTGATATTCCCTCCTCTCTAATCTTCCTCCTGAAGTGAACCAGCTTCACTTCCTAACGACAACCAGAAGATGCGAAAACGAAGAAAATAATACCAAAAGCGCAGAACGCGACTTTGGACGTAGTTTACGGCACTGAGATTTCGGGCCGTCCTCTCTGATGGTGTGTTTGGTCTAATTCTAAGGGCACACATGGGACGGGCGGAGAGGACCATCCCGGAGGCGGCGCCGCCACTCGTTCGGTTTCTCTTTCTCGACCTCCGAGCGCCAGAACCCCGGCGATCGCCGGAAAATACGGGCAGTAATTTCGGCGACGTCAGAGTTTTCGATACGCGAAAACCGCTAAGTAGGGGGCGCCCCCTCTTCATGCCACGCTCGAACCCACTTAATGTTCAGAGACAATGCCCCCGAGTCCCCGAGGTGCACCTTTTACTGCCCTGTACTAATGAAGTCCATATGAGCTTCTATAATGCTCTAGCCCTGGCTTGCACCGTGTGCATGGGCCGTGAGCCATTTTCCCGCTCTGTTCATTTTGTTGGCTGCAAACGGCTGCGGGGGAGCAAACAGCTCCGACCACAAAATGAGCCAACTTAACAGTGGCGACTCCGCTGGGTCTGCAGCACGCGCTGTTCGGGTGGTGCCGCGATGTTCGGTATCAGGACCCGTGGCTAGAAACATGAACCGAAGGGATACGTTGCGCTGGAACTTGTTTATGCCAGCGTCGTAAATTAAACAGGCTCGTAAAGCAAGTGCGGCTTCGTTTGGTTCGCTGCCAGTGCGGCGCGCCCTAAGGACTCCCCCCCCCCCTCCCTTATCACCGGTCGCCATCTCTTATCAGCGCCCCGAGTGGACCAGAACGAGTCATCGCCTACGCGATGGGACCCGGGCTTCTTTGCTGCTGCCCCGTATGTGTGCACTGTCATCCTTAACCCGAGTGGGCGCACTCGGATAGAAACTTCGTGACTGCTCTGGCATTAAACGCGTATCGCGCAAGGCGGACGCTGTTACGCTTTTTTGTATATGATAGGCGTGCTGATAAAGAAGGAAACGTGGCGTTGCTCCCCGAGTGCCGCACGTTGAAGCGCTTAATTGCATTCGTTGCTTTCATTATAACGACGCGCTCGTTCACCGTGCATCATTTCCGCGGTATGCGCATGCGTTGGTGTTTTTATTGTAGCTTCCCTTCGTTATTGTCAAGTAGCAGTCCTCTAGAGAGAAAGAGTTGGCATGATGTTTACGCTTTGGCAGTCTCGGTAAAGTCCCTGATCTCGATAGTGGTGGGAACTCGTGAGCGAGACGCATGAGCAGTAACCGCAGCCGCGTAGAGAAATAGAAGTGCGGTAAGAGAGGCGCCTTTCGGCGGTATGCCTCATGGTGAGTGATTGCTTCTCTTAATTGTCTGCAGCCTCAACTGAAGACGCAAGTGTGTCAGGCAGGTATGCATGATTGCGTCATGTTTCGCTTTGATTACAGCCAGTGGTGACTCGTGAAACAACGCAACTGAAGAGCGAGAAGGAGGCGTCGAAGACATTGCGGGAAAATTGTCAGCAAAAGAAAGTAATAATAATAATGGCAATGAAGAGTAGCGATGTCACTTGATACTGCACGTTAGGTTTCATGCAGTGGAGGCGCTGACCAAGGAGCGCAATGGAATGAGATGAAGAGCGGCCTGGGGGCGAGCTCCCGCACAGCCCGCCGCTGGAGAAGTCAATGTGGCCCGGATCTGGAGCAGTAAAGGTGTCTTTCTCACTTAGAGCTCAGTGATCTTTCTGAGGGCTCCGACCGACAACTGACCCTAAGCCTACATATGGCGCCAAACGTGGGGCCACTATACATAAACACTATTCGTTGCTTTACCCTATCTAGTACATCGAATCCTTCTTACAAGCATGCAATTATAAGATCAAAGATATTGTGCTTTCTTGCCTGCCACACAGTCTTAAAGGGGCCCTCCAACACTTTTCAATAACTCATTGTTTTACATTTTTTACTTGCGGGTTGCGTAGACTGAAGGCTGAATAGATTAGCAAGAACGGCAGCGGTGATAGAGGCACGCAATCCGAAGTTATTCAGCCTATAAAATTCAAAATACGATAAAGTGGACGCCTACCCTCAACTTCATTTTCACGGGGTCGCCTGACCACGTTTAACTCGCCCTGTGACGTTTGATAGCGCCCCAATGAAATGAACTGAAAGATACTACGTATACGGGAAGCTTGCATCACATTTTGCTCGTTATTTCCAACGTATTGATGACGCCGTTGCTATAGTAATAAACAATGTGGTGCTTGAAGATGGAACCGCACGTGCGAAACGAGGCAGCTCGCGAACGCCTCTACCATGTTTTGCGGTTTTAGTGATATTTCTTGTTGCGACGGCGTCTATATCAACGCTCTTACGCCCTTTTTTTTCCTTCAGTTTCTTCAAACAACGGCGCGTGGAGCGTCTCCCGCGAGTTTCCTCAAGCGCCGTGGCGTTCGACGCATTCTTTGCCCGGCGCTGCAGTTTTCACGCTGAAAAAGTCGAAGAGCGTTAGTCTATTCGGCGTTCAGTGAAAAAGCTTGCTAAACGAAAACGAAACCCAATAATAATCCCTTTTTTGATGCAACGCCGCATTCTATTGCAACGTTACATTTATCCAATCACAGGGCTGCGCTCTGCGTCGTCATTTACGCCCTCAATAGTTCTGGCGAGCGCCACTACGCGTTGATGCAGTCGGCACCGATGTAGGCGCTTCAAAAAAGTGTTGGAGGGCCCCTTTAACTCCTTAAGTGTTATTTTTTTCGCTTTCCTTTGATATAAGTATGGGGACTGTGAAATCTCTAAAGTAACGTAAGCTTGAGCAACCCTCTCAGCATGCAATGCCTTTATGACTGCGGGTATTTCTGCTGAATCGAAAGCCTTTCGCAGCATATATATATATATATATATATATATATATATATATATATATATATATATATATATATATATATATATGAGAGCATATGCAAATATTTACCGTATTTTCATACTCTTCAATAGGTTGACGTATATACGCTCTGCCACGAAGACTCGGGGACTACGTGGAATTTCGATACTGAACTCGATGTCGCGGATTCGATTCCCGGATGGGGTAGCCTTGTACTCTTCGCGGCGGAAAGCGTAAATCAACACGTGTACTTAATGGACCATTTTCCAAGCATGCAGCGCAGCGCACGCTTTCCCCTGGTGGCAAAGTATGGCGAGAGGGAGCGCCGGCCGGCAAACGCCCATAGAAACGTGAAGGCGTCGTGTGGAATTGCATTTCATTGCGATAACAATTAAATAAAAACTCTCACCGGGTTTTTGCCGTCAGCGTTGCCGTACCGTTTCTTTCCTTCCCCTTACCTCCTGCACCGCATTCATCCCTCCAGTTACCCTTCTCCCTCTTGTAAATTCTGCGCCTCTACCACAGCAGACGCCACAGCAGACGCGCTGTGGAGCTGCGTAGGGCACCCCACCAGCGCGTGGGGGTGCCCTACGCACCCTCTTCCCCTTCCGGAAGCACTTTATTTCTAGTGAGGAGCAGTGAGTGGGAGGCTGCCTTGCGCAGCTCGAGGCCCCACATTGAGGAAGCCGTACTAGAGTGGGCTGAGAGGGTAGAGGACGCCTACTTCAAGTAGTACTTCCCCCCATCACTGTCTTCCCTTTAAAAATAAAATTCACACACACACACACACACACACACACACACACACACACACACACACACACACACACACACACACACACACATATATATATATATATATATATATATATATATATACAGAGCATCGACCGTCGATCAACTGACAAGCGGTGAAGCGCGTCGTCATTTATACATGTGCCGGCGAATATTCCAGCGTTATCGCTCGTTGTCGCGCATGTTCTAGAATAAGCTCGAGCGTTCGCGTCTTGCGCGCAATCTCACCAAAACGATCTACTAGCTTCTCGAACACTGCGGCGTGGACAGCGTCGAGCGTTGATAACTGTCCTTGCTGGTCAAACCCGAATACAAGAACTATTTACTTCTTGTTCATTTGGATGCCCTCAACAAAAAGAAAGCCCGTATTCCTGCACGATGAGTTGAAATAGCACTTTGTGCACTGCGTGCTCAAATATTCATTCGCATTTCTTATTCAGTTCTCCATGAAATGTAGGACAGTTTATAGGTTCACTGAGGAAAGCTACGTGGCTGACAGCGCTTTAGCGCTACGGAGACGTTTAACACGCACACGCTTGTTTTTATTCCAATTATGCAACTCCGGCACGCAGCATGCATTCTCCAGCATACTAACGGCGAGCTATTTACTGCTGGCGGTACGCAAAGCTCTGAGGTGCTTCAGTGTAGCGTGGTTTTTCACTGTCACCCGTGAGATGGCGCAAAGGGCGTGCTTTAAATGTCTTCTCTCCGCTCGTCCTTCGCCGGAGTTGGGATGCGCGCCTCCGCCTTGCACTCTGACCTACAGGGCGTGGTCGCCCGTGCTCGCACGCTTATCTCTTGAGGGAGGAGGTATGTACGTGTTGTGCTTTCACCGCAAATTTTGTGTTGAAGCTATTCGCCGCGAGATCGGGCTACAGGTGGCAGCACCGTCGCCGCGCTAGTGTGGATAGGCGGTTGTCGGCGCGTATACAAACGTGCACAACAGCGCTTCGTTGTGAGCAATGTGACCCAATTTCCGGCAAACAAAATGCGTTGACTGCAGCTTTGTGGTAGTATGTGCGCTCTTCATTCCCGAAATAATTCACGAAGCGCGCCGAACGTTACAATTACTTGTGAGAGAAGCGCATTCTGCCAACGAACGGGTTGCTCGCCTTCGGCGACAGTCGGCGTTCTCGCAATGGGTGACGTTTTCTTGTTGTTTTATTTGTACATGTTTAGCTTGTGTTCCACCTACTACGCACTGCTGTATCACGCGACAGAACTAACTATTTACTTCTTGTTCATTTGGATGCCCCTCAACAAAAAGAAAGCCCGTATTCCTGCACGATGAGTTGAAATAGCACTTTGTGCACTGCGTGCTCAAATATTCATTCGCATTTCTTATTCAGTTCTCCATGAAATGTAGGACAGTTTATAGGTTCACTGAGGAAAGCTACGTGGCTGACAGCGCTTTAGCGCTACGGAGACGTTTAACACGCGCACGCTTGTTTTTATTCCAGTAACAGTACACAAAGGTAACTGTACAGCACGGAAATTTCTTCGATTGATTACTTTCACGACAGTAATGGAACAAAGGTCCGGTTATTTCACGGGACCGAAGTGCGCTTTTTCATACGACTAATGTCCGCTGCCTTCTGTCAATCTAAACAACGCAACACAAACGCTCAAGATAATGTAAAGAAAAAAAGATGTGGCTTCGCGTGAAATTACTACGACATAAATGTAAACTACGCCGTTTGGATTAATTTTGACCATCGGCGCTCTTTAACGCGCGCCTTAATCTAAGTACACGGGTGTTTTTGTATAAATTTCGCCACAAGTTAAAATTGCGCAAGGCAACTCAGTTTTGCGATTTCCGTGTCATTTCATCTTCTGTTCTTTTTAGGGGACAATTTGTGCACCGAAGTGTCAGACGTGACTTAACAGAAATATTTCTCTCTAGTGAGACCAGGACCATACACAACTAAAGCTCGTCGCGTAACGTATAAACAAACCTAACCACAACGCTCAAGTACATGCGAGCCTTTTTTTTTACCACCGTGCCGCTCAAAGGCTATATTCAGATGAGATTTAATACTTCTCATCTTTAGGGCAACGCCAAGTGTACTTTGCAATGCGCTTGAACCACAGAGCGGCACATACACTGATATGACCCTCGTGAACGGAGGGTACGATGACCACACACAGCACTCTCGACTAGTGCACTCTCTGATCTTATTACAGTACATATACAGCAGATCAAGGCCAAATGCTTCTTTACATCGTGTTAGGCATACGTACGAGCGGTTAAAGTTGCACTAACGCAACGGAACAAACCGCCTTTTGAGGATCTGCATGACGTACGCGCACATGCAAACACAACGGGGCTAGCAGACGACGCACGGAGCAATCCACACTAGGCGCGGTTCAGCCAGAAGCCGCTAGGCGGCGACTCCTGCTCGATATCGGGGACAATAGACCACACATAGGTCACTTCGCTCGCTGCAGCGGCCATGTTCGCGAAAGGAGTGGAGCTGCTAGCTATAAAAGAGCCAAAGTAGGGGCGAGTTGGTACTGCATAGTCGGCACTTGCAGCGCGCTGCTCAAACACAAAGGAGGACGCATGGAGAGAACACACAGGTATACACAGGACGAGCGCGAACTAACAGCTGTCACAGATGTTAGTTCTCGCTCGTCCTGTGTATACCCGTGTGTTCTCTTCGTGAGTCTTTCTTTGTGTTGAAGCAGGGTGCCGCAAGTGTCGAGCTGAGACAGTTGTTAGTTCGCATTCGCCCTGTGTATAGCTGCGTATTATTTTCGTGCGCCCTTATTTGTGTTCAATCAGTGGGGTGCAAGTGTCGAGCTGTGACAGTTTTTTGCGCTCGTCCTGTGTAAAGACCAGATTTTCCTTAGCCTCGTAGCGCGAGTGTCCGCCGCGGTGCTACTTTCGACACCTGGTGCCGCCTGGTTGTGCGAAGACGCCGGAGCTGCTGATGGCGGGAGGTGATGGCTGTGCTTGCGTCGCGTGTTCGCTTGTGTCAGTGCTTTCATCGCCTCAAACAGTCGCCACTCTCGTCCGCTAGAGCGGCTGAAGTATGCGCGCTTTGACCGCCAGGGCGGCACTGCCCACACCGCGGAAACTCCAGCGCTGGTTCCCTATACCCGAGCGTTCTTTTCGTGCGTCCTTCTTTGTGTTTAAGCAGCGCGCTGCAAGTGTCCAGCTGCTAGCCTTTCTGCGTGACTTTTCTTTTTCCTAACTTCTTGTGTATCGTCTGCTGTGATGCACTCGGACACGCCAGTGCCTGTACTATTGAAACTTCGGCAAGCATTTCGCGAGAATTTTACAGCCTTCAGTATGCGGCAGAAGCAATAAATAAATAAATAAATAAATAAATAAATAAATAAATAAATAAATAAATAATAAATAAATAATAAATAAGTATATATATATATATATATATATATATATATATATATATATATATATATATATATATATATATATATATATATATATATATAGTTCAGAAAGGAAGACAAAACGTGCGAAACAAGTTTTACTAACGTTTCGGCAGGCCCTCCTGCCGAAACGTTAGTAAAACTTGTTTCGCACGTTTTGTCCTCCTTTCTGAACTGCATTTCCCCGGATCCACTGAACTTCATCCTCGCATGCATATATATATATATATATATATATATATATATATATATATATATATATATATATATATATATATATAAAGTTGCGGGCGGCCCAATCTTCTATCCCGTAGCCTATGCTTTACTGCTATGCAAACACCAAAATAGGCATAGCACTCAAACTAATCGCGGCCATCACAAACAAAGTAATTGAGCAGCCTTTTTCTTTAAGAATGAAACATTTCATTAAATTAGGCGTTATATTGACCGATTTGAACCATAATATGTGGATTTGATGCGATATTTTAGTTTTTTTCCGTACGTCTGTGCATTTGCATTTAGGCAAAGTATCGCCTTCGAGAATGACATCCAGAAACTGGTTGGTGTTGATTGCGAGGCACCAACAAAGACCTATTCGCATTTTGTTTTCTTGAGAAACCAGGCAAGGTAACGATGCCAAGTAACTTTTTTCGAATATTTGAGTATGAACGGAGCTGCCGTAAGTAAAAGATCTATCCTAAATGACCCCTGAAACACTCCGAGTTCAAAGAAAGAGCGGTTTCTTTCTTGCCTTGACCACTCGTCGTGCAGGTGCTATCTCATCCTCGCTATTTACTTATTTATTCAGAAAACACGTGGACAATGTAAGCATTAAGTGTTAGGCCAGTCAGGATTTCGCACTCTTGCGCAGTCGAAAACGCACTAAACGCAGTGAAATCAAGTGATTGCGCACGATAGTCAAGCGAGACAAAGCAGAACGGGCGTGCAACTGCATGGCAAAGCATGGTAGGAGGCATTTCACAAGTGATATCCCTCGAGAGCTTGTGGCCTAATGACGTCACGTCAACTTGCCGGCGTCACTAAGGCCCGCTGGGAAGACGAGAGACGCCACGAAAGAATAACGCGTTTGTTCTTTGTATTTTCAGAGGTCGTTTAGGGACCCTTCAAACAGAAAAATGCCCGTCCCTGTGAAGCCCTTTCAGTAACAAATGACGTAAGACACTGCTCACATACTTGATGTTTCGAGCCTCTGAGCACGATGCTTAAACACTGGCACGCATTGGAAGAAATCGGGAACCTTGCGCACTAATCGCTGGCCTAAAACAACAAGGAAACGCTTTCTGGTACTGGCGTCTTTCACCACGCCTATTCAAATACATGGCGGTAGCAGACGATAGCGGAACCGGCGCCCTTTCATCCGGGCACCTCAGCCAGGCATTGCCTGGGGGTGACGTGACTATGGAAACTTGTCCATTAGGTACTCGTTAAAGAATTTCGAGTGACGGAAATATTAATCTTATTGCCATGCTTCAGTATTCTACTGAGAACTCGGACCGGCGATGTTTAAGGTAAACCTCAATACGCTGATAAGGGAACAAGTTCGCCCCACTGAATTCCTTGAGTATTAGGGACCCGCATCTCAAGAAGAAAATACTGAGTACAAGAAGGTTAAAAAATATGGCAGATCCCACGTACCGTGGGAATCGATGTTATGCCAAGCATGCGCGGGATGGTGACACATTGAACGAAACGTTACGGAATGACGCTAGAGAAATATGGAAGTGGTATACGCACACTCATATGTTGAAGAGTCGCATATCTAGTATATAGTCAGTTTTTAGTTGCGTAGAGATGGCAACAGACACATGGGTGTTACCAACACCAGACGCAGTAAACTGCTATGTAGTGCTTATATTCATCAATATTGGATAACGCGAATCCGAACAGGACAAAGAAGGAACACAGACGCACAGGATAGGGCTTCATTCAGGAAAGTTTCCTAGATATTTACACAGCCGAATGGCACGCGCAGGCGCACTGCACGTACGTTACAGTCACAGTTACAGTTGTAATGCTTGTACTTGTCCGTTATGACGGAGAACGCACGCACGTTTCACGAACCCGTGTGTATGTGTAGAAGGGGTTCTTGACAGACAGTATTCGAAGAAGGTCATCATCACGGTGAACAGTGAGCACCAGCAGCTGGACCGGACTTGTTAATCGGTTCCGTTCGTGACCGCGGTTACGAGGGGTCTAAGTGTAGTTAAGTGCGAGGTATAGTACAGCTGGCGGAAATCCTGGATGCCTCTAACGATGAAATATTTGATGCCTCCTGTCATGGAAGCGGCAGCGAGGTCTTTTGAGGCCCGCTCCACATCCAATCCGTCTTTCACGCAATATAAGGACCAAGCATTTTTGGGTCTTGATAAGTCAATGTTCAAGACACCGGTAATGATGAGAGGCCTGGTTCTCTCAGCAGATTTATTGTAGGAAGCACTGACGCCGGTTTTTGCGTAATCCCCGTGGCCCACGTTGCGGACCATGTGGACGAGTGGATGGTACTTGAGCGTCTTCCAGCGGTGTTCTGTCTTCAGTTTCCTCACTTTCCTTGCGTTCGCCGCGGTGGTGTAGCGGTTAAGGTGCTCGGCTGCTGACCCAAAGGTCGCGGGTTCGATCCCGACCGCGGCGGTCGCATTTGGATAGAAGCAAAATGCTAGATTCCCGTGTTCTGTGCGATCTCGGTACACGTTAAAGAATACCCAATGGTCAAAATTTCCGTAGCCATTCACTACGGCGTCTCTCATATCATATCATGGTTTTCGGACATAAAACCCCAACAATAATTATTATCACTTTCCTTGCGTGTTAATGTGTGTGTTCGCGGTTACTGTGATGGTTGAGACTCTGTATCACCTGTGGCACATACCCGCATAACATTAACTCTGGTTTACGGGTATGTGCCACACGTGACTGAGTGAAAGGGTTTCATGACATACGCGACAGGTACTTTGCGTTATTCATGTAATGACCAGTGAATCGTGTTCGTCATACACTGATCCCCTACTAGGCCAATTTTGGTATATTACAAGTTATGGAGGCGACCAGGAGAGCGCCCAGACGTAGGCGGCTAGGCAGATAGATAGATAGATAGATAGATAGATAGATAGATAGATACGTAGATAGAAACGGCCAAAGTGCCCGAGGTTCGCTAAGAAATGCTTCGCATTTGAAACACATGACAATCACACGTCATGAGCGGCTATCTTACCGCTATTCTTCAAAGGAAAGCACTATCACCGCTTTCTATCAGAATTAGCCTATTTGCTTGCAGCTTGGAAAACAACTCGGAAACTTAAGAAACTAAGAAACGACCGAGCGACAGAAATTCGAATATTGCCATATAAATTGCAGGGCAAGCGCCTGGCTTTCGCCCTGCAATGGGCATAGATATAGAAGCTGTTTATGACGATAATGATGAAGATGATGATAATGATTTTCGAGTACACATTCATGACTATTCATGAAATAAGCGCCTGTTCAACTTGGCTCGCCCCCACCTCGCATCTAACTCTTAAAGAGCCTCACCCATATGTACTCGAATAGCACACGACGAAAACTCGGGCAAGCTCCTATGAGTGTCTTAATTATTTAACTTATCTGTTACGTTGGAAGGGGGGGGGGAAAATAGTTCGTGTCCGCTAACAGTAAAAAAAAAAAAGAAAAAAGAAATCCTGGCAGCCTAAAGCTTTGATGCATAGCGTCGATGGTGGTGGTGATGTTGCTACAGGCGGTGTTAGCCTGGCACACGTAACTGCTCCGCCCGAGCATCTCTTTCTATTATTATGTCTACCAGATCTCACTTAGGTCAGTATTTCGCAGATAAGTTAAAAGAATAAGCGACACTTCCTTGCGAACCATCCGCGCACCTTCTGGAAATGCATGTCTGCACTCACTGGGAAACCCTCCTTTTTCTATTTTGTCCATAAGCTTCCTACCAGCACTGCAAGAACACTTGCAGGGCCAAAAATTAGCGATCTATATCGCCCACTTCACTGCGTATGCGTCGCTCATATAATGGCGGCGACACTGTGTTCTTTTCTTTTAGATATGGCTTCCAGCTAAAACAAGGGCTATCGTGTCTTGCGAGCCGTTTACTCGCCTCCGTCACAGTCGTGCGCACAACCCAGCAACACGGTCAGCACCCGGAGCGCGCTTTAAGGCAATATTAATCCCGCACTGCCGCGCCGCTCGGCACAGACGCCGGCAACAAGATACACAGTTCGGAGAGCGCGCGATATATTTATTCAGCGTGCGCAAACGAAACGCAATTCGAAAGGAAGCGACACCTGTCACAGCGCTACTCGACAACGTCGACAAACTGCCTCCCCGCAGTGGAAACCACCCCGCATTTAATTCTCGCGCGGTTGCGATAGAGCCAGTTCTTCAGCCCTCAATTTCCGCCGCCCGGTTCTGGAGCGTTGCGGTGGGGTAAAAAAAAAAATAGGGGAGACAAAGAAGGAAACGAACGCAACCCCCCTCAAGTGAAATATAAAAGGCGCTCAAAATGAGGACGACCAAGTTTTTTGAACGCGTGCCGGCGACAGACAAGGAAGAAATTTATCTTAGCCGTGCTCGGCGAGCGATTCATCTTCGGCAAACCCGAACTCCTCCGTCGAAGCGAGCTGTTCCCATTCCATAGTCGACGACGTCGAATTCTCGCAAATATTTCTCGCCAAGCTCGCTCGTTCGTTTCCCCCATCGGAACGAGACGAAATTTGAGAGCGTATTCTTCTCCGAGTGGAAACGTAATTAATACCAGGAAAAAGCGGGCGAGGAAGGAACAAATGGCTCTCCAATTAATCTTGCCGCGGGTATTCTGTCGCGAGCGTTTCTATTCTCCCTTTTTCTCTTATTTGTCACTTGTGAAGCCTGCTTGCTTCTCTTGGCCGTAGGCGGTCACGCCATAGAACCGAGGTCGTGTCTTACCCATGCAGTGCGGCTCCAGAGAGCGCCGGAGCCGTAACTCTCTACCCAATGTCGGTACTGCAACCAACGGTATGGAGTCGTGGTGTTCCCACTGAATTTTCATATGGAGCTCTGTCCAGCAGGGCGAAGTTACCCTCTATAGACACAGAGGGCACGACGTCAAGTGTCAGTCGAAGAGAGGAATGATAGGTCCGATTCTTGATCGCCCTATGCTCGTTTAGTATTGCTCACTCGCAAAACGTACACGGGCCAATAATATATTATTGGCCCGTGTACGTTTTTCAGGCCGTCTATAGACGGCCTGAAAATCTTTGAGAATCTGATCCTCGAGCCTCACTAAACACACGGCAGCCCATATAATTTATTCACGAAATATTGTGGCGCTTATATAAGCACCCTGAGTTTATTCCGTAGGGACGCTGAATTCGTATCCCGTTAGTGGGCGCACACAGAGATATGATTTAACTGATCTATTCGACATATCTATTCTTTGAGCCTCCTTTGTTTCGCTGGTCTTCTGCCCCAATACGCCTGCACTGCACTGCGAGCGACAGCGCCTTTTTGCGGCGCTCTTGGAAGTGGAGTTAATATGCGGGAAATACCACTCATTGGCGGACACAACTTTGCATACCGTGACTGGCGCTGTTGCTTTTCATGTACTTTCTTTCTCATGCTACACTGCGGAAAAGCTGGGGGACGTCAACGCGAGAATTTGGGGCATTGCCGTCGTGGTGGTACGGTGGTTACCGTGCTCGGCTGCTGAGCCGAGGGTCGCGGATTCGGTTGCAACCGCGGCGGTCGCATTTCAATGGAGGCGAAATGCTAGAGGCCCGGTGCACGTTAAAGGGACCTACAACTGCCCAGAACATGAAATGAGACGACTGCACTGATGGAAAGATTGTCCGTCGCATTGACTCAAACTAACCCTGTTTATCTCGTGAGAGGTGGATTTATATTTTTATTTCTTCATTGAAAGTCGCGAAAAATGACCTTTGGCGCCTCTGGCGGCAAAATCATAAACGGTCCGATGAAGCCGGTCACGTGACGATGACTTTTCTGTTAGTACTGAAATATTGTTCATTTTTTTATATTATAGGATATTACTCCATAAAAATGTACATATAGGCCTGCGTTAGTTGTACATATATGCAACAAAGTGGCGCTGCCTTCGCTTGGCGTAATGATCCCATGCCGGGACAAGCCATCCATGTCACAGGCGCAGGCAACCTTGGGCGCAGGCGCACACAACGCTGTACAAATACCGAGAAGGTGTATAAAGCCACATCATCTCATTGTAACAGCTTGCTATTTTCAAAACTGGTTTGAAAGCTCAAAATAAAGGTGGTTAAGCATAGCTACAGTAACTCCTGCGAAAACAGAACAACGACAGCTTTCACAAGGGCTAGCGGCATCGCTATCAATTCTCAGCGTTGCTGGAGCAAGTCTTCATGCGTGTTTGGAGCCTTTCAGATCGAAAAATACTGTTTATAAAATAACTACGTGCTTTTAGGATAAACCACTGCGGCTACAAGCGCTACGAAGGGTAAGCTTCCTGTCGCGACGTAAAAAACTGGGTCGAGAAGAATCAGTTTTCAGTCCCTTTAAGAGAATAACCCCAGGTGGTTGAAATTTCCGGAGCCCTCCACTATGGCGTGTCTCATAATAATATCGCGGTTTTAGCATGCAAAATCCAGAAGATATTATTATGATGACTGGGGGATTGACGCCATTGACTTCATGGCCGTCAGGATGCTCTTGCACTCATCAGCTTCACTAGCTTCAACAACGCTCACGACCCTGTCAACTCAAGTGCCTCGTAAACACCTAGACAGATCACATTGTTTCGAAACGTACAGAATTTTTTTTAAAAACAAACACAAGCTTTTCCCAGTCAAGTTAGTCAGAGGGCTCAAGTCTGAAATCATGAAGTTTGGCAGCAACGAACATGGTCCATAAATCATTGATTGTCGAACGATCGGGCTGGCGAAATTGGAGGGTTCTACAATATACGTATGGGCTGAATCTCGTATTTCTGTCTACAGCGGGTGTTTTTTTTTTTTTTTATAAACAATACAGGCTATTTGTATGAATTCTGTGACAGTCAGGCTCCTGTCGTTTTCGCACACGAAATCTGCGTCTAGGCGGAAATGCTCTGCAACAGCTAAAGTGACATCTGGGGGACTAATTAGCAAAAATTGTACAGTTTCACTCCACGTGAAAGCTGTAGGAAGTGCGCAGCACTGATTCGCCTGTTCTTCGGCAACGCTGGCGTTCACGGGCAAGCAAGCGCTGGCGTTACAAACATGCAGCTTGCTCGGCGCCCATGGCGGAAAAGTAAACTGTCCTCTGTGATGCATTGGCGCCCTCTCCCCTTCTCCTTTCCCTCCTCTTCACCCTCACTTCCCTTTCCCACCCTCTTGCTATACTCTACTATAGGCGGCTATGCTACGCTTTACCCTCCCCCTCTTTCTTATTCTCCTACTTACTCTCCTCCTCACTCTCACATCGCTCCTTCTCACTCTCACTTCCCTTTCGCTACCTTTGCTATAATTACTATACATGGTTTTGCCTGCGTGACGCCATACATCGCTATGCTATGCTTTACCCTCTCCCCTCCTGATTTCTTTCCTCACCCTCTCTTTCCTTTCCCGCCCTCTTGCTATACTAAAGCATACATGGCTATGCTATAGATGGTTTTGCCAGCGCGACAAGCGACGAAATGACACATTATACGCCGGCAGCCCGGGCCACTAAAGTGCTCCGCACTTAAAAACTCATTAACTAACTTCTTAATTATTGACATTAGGGCAATTGTTTACATTACACTGTTGTAGTACGTGACGATTCATGGCATAACCATTTTTTATAAAAATCACAAAAGTAACAAAATTTGATATATTCATCATTGAATGTCATCAAAATTTGTGATATTTATCAACGTAGATATCGTGCGCGAAAACGGCAGAAGCCTGACTGTTATCGGACTTTTATTAAAAATATGTATTGTCTAAAAAAACACCCTGTATATAAAAGTAGAAGTCGCAAACGCGAAGAATTTTACATTTTGAGTATCCGGAATTCTGACAGTACCATCATCCCAAACTGCACATCTTGAAACTGTGAATTTCAGACAGGGTGTTTGTACGTACGTACGCGCCACTGAGCGACACGTTCGAACGGTTCCTCCCGTACTGGCTGTACTCATTTATTCGACAAGGACAAAAAACTGCGCAACATAATAATAGAGGTGTGTTTAAAAGCCTGAGCGAAAATAAATTGCAATCATTCAGGTAAAGTTAGGTCATTCATGGGCTAGCTTTACAGCCATCTACGACAAGCGTGTAGTGCGGCGAAAGGTGGAAAGATGGCACAATGTGCCACGGGAGCGCACACCTGCAATTCGCTCAGTGAAATTGGTCAGTCGCTCGCCGCTCGGTTAGCACGTAGCACCGATTGCGGCTCGCGGATCTTGCAATGAACGCACACTTGGGGGAGGAGGACGTACGGTGGTACACCTCGAGCTTTGAGGATAAAACGAGCAAAGAAAAAAAAATACCGGCGATTACAATACTACCTAATTCCAAATTTGAGCGAAACTGTACGTGTTTTCCTTTAGCAGGTCCCTAGGCGACGATGACGATGAGCTTCCCTGTCGGTGACGCTCACTGCAGGGTTGTGTCGTATTGTTCAAAAAGAATTGGCGAAAGTTTGATCTACACGTCAAGCGAGACGGCTCTTATACATGATCTCCTTCTCCTCCCTATTCTCAACTTTATCTCCCTTTCCCCCTTTCCCCTACAGGCGCTGAGCCGTGCTCCCAATTGGGGTTGCAGAAGTTGCGCCCTTTCCTTTCCTCAACCTCTCCTCCTCCTCCTTTTATACATGAGTAGTCGAAGGTTGGAGAGTAATCGCGTGGCTTCCAGAAAGTACTACACAATTTGTGTCACGCATACAATCAGATTACAAATTTTCTGGCGCCATCTCGGTGGCAGCGGCGGCGATGAGCTTCTCTTCCCGTGACGCGAACTGCAGGGCCCTCCTCCCCCTTTCGCCATCCTCTCCGCGTTCGCTTTCATCTTTCGTTGTGCTCCTTTCATATGCGACGACGGTCGAGGAATGCCGACGCTTAACGCATGGAACGTGCGCCTATTCGCAATGCCCACGAACTATAGGTGGCGCGCCGTGCTTTTCAATATGGCGCCATGAGGAGGGTCAACCCGTTTGTTAGCATAGGAACAGATAGGACGTGCGGACGTACGGACCGTGCCACTTTCACCGGATGAAGTCATGAGCTGCGCTGAAATGGATATGAGACTAAAATACTTTCGCAAACTATGGAAAGTGCTAAGTACTCGCCACCTAATTATTTGCTGCGAAGTGAAAGGTTATATTTCAGCTCCGTTACCGTGCATAACGATGCTTTGCGAAATCCTGTGCGTGCTACATAAACCTGCATGAACTAGAATTGACGTATGAGCTGAACGGCACTCCGAGGTAGTACGTACCGAGCCTGCTTGACGGATTTGCCGCAGTAGTAGGCCGCCAGCGAGTAGCGCCATCGCTGCTGCACGGGACCGCACGTTTAACGTGGTGATGGTTTGCAAACATAATACGCCGTAGTCATTACTTGCGCAGTCGGGAACGCGGAGTTACGTCTTCAACGGAACACAAGCATTTAACATCCCATTCAGTAGCGCTTGTGTCACAGCCATGCTGAGACTCTAGCCGTGTGCAATTCACTTCACTCGCATGTTGCTGGTTCGATCAGAACAATCGAAACATGAATATCGAAAAGAATGTACACGTATGCTTTTCGCAACGTCGAAGAAGTTAGCCGAGAGGCGTGGATTGTGGCCGTGACTGCACGTTCCATCGCTCTAACCATTTCGCTCTTCGTTGGTCGAGCTCGAGCGTGTTGGCGGCATGCGGCGCTCCATAATATCCACAATAATCGTGATACATGCAATGCACAAGAGGAACTATGCTTTTATTTTGATCTCGCTCAAGGATATTATACATTAAGTACAATCAAAGTGACTTACGAGCGTGAAAGAACATTAACGCACGAGGGGACGTGAAGTGCAACTAGCTCCTCGTGAGTTATCAGCTGGTGGTTCATCGTCGCTGTCACTCTCGGTGCTTTCACAGTCTTCTACGTCCAGTGAAAAATCCTCGTCGTCAAGATGGTTTCTTTCAACATCACTGCTGAAAGCAATCTGAAGAATTTCCTCCGCCGAACGACTTAGACCACTCCGCGTCACCACGTTTACAATTAGAGAGACGTCTGGGTGCGGAGAACATCTTGCTTGCAGACCGGTCAACAAGCAAATCGCTTGCAGTGTGCTGCCACCTATCACGAAACGTACAAAAATAAGCGGCGCAGCGGTGGCTATCAAACCCAACACACTGGCGAAGGACGGCGTGGAAAGCGTTCGCTCCACGAAAGGCGTCGAGCTGACGCGTCCTCGAATGATTGAAACGTCGCTCGCACGATTCGTAACAGCGCTTTGCTGACAAAGGATAGAGGCCCTATTTTAATGTATCGCCAACTTTAGATCGCTCAGTTATACAAGAGCACATCGCGAGCCCGCGCGACCTCCCGCGTACAGTGTTATGGGACTCATGCATTACAAGAAACACTGACCAATGCTATATGCAAGTAAAACAGGGTGAGCTTCAACTGAATATGTCAGACGATAACATTTAAGTAACCTACGTGGCTACAGAAAGCCTCGCGAAGCTGATAGTGTACGCTGTGGGCGAGCATTGAAAGCGCGAGTTGCCACGTATTTTCCCGAAAACTTCGCATCTCGCAAGAACGAATCAGATTTTTCGTGTCACGGAGGGCCCGGTTTGTTCACTGATGCAGGGAACATGCAAAGTCGTAGTGTTCCTTTCTTGCCAACGCGTTAACACTGAGGCTAGCACAGCCGAACAAGGGAGCGACTGCATAGTGTAGCCATTTTGTCGTCTACTAACCCTCCTCGAGAGGACGCTCCTGAATTCCGCTCGGTGGCGCGACAGTCTATGGGCATTGCAAATACGAGCTGCGCTCTATTATATGTAGAACCACTAAAACATGTAGTAAGGAGAAGAAATTTTAAGGATGAGAAAAGATGAGGTCGGCCGGGATAGCTCGTCTCTGGCCTGGTACTCCACGAAGGATCCCAGTGGTGGTCACGTGGTTAAAGTGTCCGCCTACAATGTGGGAGGCACTGATTCGTTTCCCAGTACCGCCGGGCGCCCACTGACTGTTCTATGAGTATAGAGGTAAGCAGGCTTGCCGCTCGGGGTTGAGGGTTCTTATATCTCGAGAAGGTGGCCTCTTCTTTCTGCTGTGTTTTGTCACCCCCATCCCCCTCTCCCAATGACGCTGTGCCGTGCTCCTTTATAGGTTGCAGGAGTAAGTGTATTTTATTTCCTCAAACCACTACTACTACTACTACTACTACTACTGCTACTACTACTACTACTACTACTACTACTACTACTACTACTACTACTACTACTACTACTACTACTACTACTACTACTACTACTACTACTACTACTACTACTACTACTACTACTACTACTACTACTACTACTACTACTACTACTACTACTACTACTACTGAGTAAGGGGGAGAAAAAGGGAAACAGTACCGCCATCAGCAACTGGAGAAGCAGAGATTTTACACATTATACAGGCTGCACATTGCTACAGCGCCGCTGTGCAACAAGTTCAAAGGTTCCTGTCGCAGTAATGCATTGCGCACCTTCATCTAATATTGACTTACTTGCAGTACCAGCAACCAACAGAGAGTTTCATCCTTTGTAGGCCGTTCACTCGCCCCCTTGGCAGTAATATGGGAAAGCGTCAAGAGGGCGGCGAAATGTCTTCATCTTTGTCGCTGATAACTGGATCTGTCGGTCTATCGCCCGCATGTTACACAACATGGATAGCACTAGGCGAACGCAAAGGAACAGCGGGAGCAAGCAATAAAATAACTTCATATTTACTTTAGAGAGGAAACAATATTGAAAGAATCGCCAACAAAGAATGGGTGTGGTGCACAAGGGCCTTCCAACAGTGTTTACTTTTGCACACTGCGTTGTCCGTTACATTTAGGATCGTCATAACCGTCATCAGGAGTCGTCCTCCCGTCTTTGTGCACATTTTTCTACTGTCGACTCTCTCTGTGCACACATTTTTTCTGCAGTCATATTTGCATTGCTCTTCAGACTTATTTTCATATGTCATCACACGATGCAAAATAACGCTAGCTTTAACCCGTTTCCCATGAAGTGGTTGAAGCGTGAATAATTGTTATTTGTAGAAGTAAGTACATGCTCGCGTTTCCCGGGGCTCAAGCACAACGCGGGAAAGAGTAAAATTTCGTATCAACACTCTTTCGATTTAGTAAGTTGTTAAGTTGTTGAATAACTCGCGCGGCTTTTTTCACGCTTTTTCAATAATCGTTCGTAAGATCTCTTCATAATTGACACCCATGCCCTGCGGCGACACGATTGAGTAGAAGCACGCGATAGCTGACTGCCAACACGCAATCGCGCAACCATTTGCGCCCACGGGGCTTTCAAACCTTCGACCGCAGTAAATTAGTGACCGGAACCTAAGATTAGACAGCTATCGTTCACTATTTCAGTTTTCCAGCATCCCTTCTAAGCCTTTCTTGTATACGTGTGAATAAAGGCCTTCAAAGTACGTTTAAGTGTTCTCCTCCTTTGATGAGTACTTAAGGCTTGTCTCTTGCGATAGTTTCATGTGCCTGACAGAAGCACTGGTGAGTTCCCATCTTGATGATGAAGAGCACGACTCTTATACAGCTGCTTTATGTACTAATCTGGGGGAGTGAGGGGTACATATATATAGACGAGATATGAAGATAAGAAGTACGGCCCTTAAATCGTTTGCAGCTGGTGCAAATGTCAATTTGTCCGCGGTAAAAATATTTACTTTGCACTGACTTATGTTAAGTTCTAGCGGTAGATTTGCAACAGCTGACCGACTCTGCGAGTGAGCCTAGCGTCGAGAAACGCCTCTTAATCAATGAGTGGAACGCAGCCACCCGCCTGCGAGCAGCATAGCATGAAAGTATTCTACCGGATGCCGAGTTACCCACAACACCGCTCGTGTGGTCATCCGCTTCCGCTGTTCGTTGCCAGCACAGACGAAACGTTCTTCTGTGAGCCTGCATGTAAGAAGCGGCTTCAGCGTCGCTGTGGGTGTCGTACTCATCGCACGTATAAGAACTTCATCAATACTTCTTTTTGGGTGAGTTGGTTCACTGTAGAGTAAGGAAGTAACAGTGCGAACACACACCCTCAAGAGTGCCCACGTACTTGCAACACCAGAAAACGTGGATGCCAGAAGAACCACAAAACGTCGTTCGTTAAGTGTTCCACTGGAGTGGTCATTGCATTCCCATGTCATGCGGAATGTTCTACGTTGGCGAAACTGGGCGCTGTGTCAGTGACCGTGTGGGGGAACACGCACGAAAATTGAAAAAGCTAGATGACAAGTACGCACATTTAGTTGCGCATGTCATTAAGTGCACAAGATGTGTGGCGCGGTTTGAAGTTACAACGATTCTTAGTAGGAGTGAAGACAAGACTGCTCGTATCAGTTTAGAAGCCTATCCCATTAAGAAACTTGATAACAAGTGCGTTAACACCCCATCACTTGCCCTCCTTGATTCTGATTTTTATCTTCTGGATGCGGCTATCGGGTCTTAGGTCACGTTTTCTTGCAGTTTTTCCTTGGTTGGCTGTTTTGCGTTGTTGGCGCTGTGCATTGTTAAGCTTTGCTATTCACCCCTCTTTTTTTTCCTCATGCTTCACTTTTGGATATACAAGGTGTGTCATTCTGCAATTAAATCCAGTTGTCAGTCAGCGCTTGTGTGTCCGTGTGATCTCTCTTGTGGGTGTGTTCGCGTTGTTACTCCCTTACTCTGTATCAGAACTTCAGTTATATGCCAGTCGGAGATATATCATTATCGAGCAGCGAGAGCCAATAGTGTACCGGGCGTCACGAAGGGTCGTCCATGGCGTCCACTGTATACGACTACGACGGAGCCATCAAGCGCAGTCAGCACTGAAAAATCGAAGAAAGTGCACGTGAAGAAAACGCGTGACGCATATATGTTTCTTGTCCACTGCACCATTTTCGAAGGGCAGCTTAAACTGCTCCTCGAAGTGGTTACAGGTAGAAATCTGTTGATTACAGCATGCGACTCGTGCCCTCACTCTAAAAAGTCGTCTATAGACGCAGAAATGTCGACTGCGTCTTCGGACTTCACTATAGCACAGATAGTCCCGTCTGTGCTAATCGATCAGTACTTATTACTACGTCAGGAAGAACGTGGTGTACTGTGCGCACACTCCTGCAGAAGTGTGGCCATGACGTGTCACTACTGAGAGTCATAGGTCTAAGGCTGATTTGATGGACAGGACGGCCGCATCTCGTGTCTGCAAAGTGTGATGCCGTCATGCTAGTGCACGTGGGAGAACTCTCTGCGACCTTATTTTGTCAACTACAATGGTGCGCTTCTTCACTCTTAGCGTAGTCACTATCAGCTATACGGTCAAGGGATTTTCGCACATAGGAATACGAACTTTGACAAAATAGCTTCGCATTACCTGTTCTGTCACACGCGAACCATTCATTGTCGTAATGCAAACGCCTATGAGTACTTATGTGCAAACACTGTGGCCAGATGCCTCATTGTGTTTTATGGATTCCTGACGCAGTCAGCACATCACGAAAGCAGCCAGATTTTTTTCTTCTGTTTTCTGCATAACGTCTGCCCCATTTGAAGATATCCATATAAATAGCTTATTAAATTTCTTTGAATTAACTCGGTTGCTGTGCCGAATGGGCACTTTTGTCCAATAATCAACAGTCTATGAGACAAAACGATCACGAATGACGAACTGCAGGTGCAACGGTTCTTTGCTGTTTCCTTGGAGAAACTTTGGTCCATAAATCTCAATTACCTTATTTCAGCTATTCAGCTTTGAGCAGTGTGTACAACTGCGAGTGGCCTTCGATGGATGAAGCATAAGCTCTTTTGGTTTATAAATTGCACATGTACAAGCTGCACCCACTTGAAGCAGTTCCAATAATACAGCGCTTAGGCTTTCGGGCCCAGACGGCTTTCGCATGCAGGCCCAATAGATATAGCGCCATGCATGTGCCGCAACTTAATGCTTATTTTTCGTCGAATCTCTTGCCTTGCCCAAGGAAGTGCCCCTATTTTGGACTACACCAGAACGCGAGCGTTGATGGAGCGGTTTCGAAGGGGTATAGCGAAGCTTAAATTTATGCCGACTGCATCTGAAGACGGCGCTCCGGAAACTGTAGCAAAATCGCACAACCAGAACTACATGGTACGCTGTTTTCCCGATCGAAGCCCTTTAATGACCATTCGCGATTTTATTTCTTTTTTTGCCTAGTCAAGTCCTCGTTTATCCAGCTTATTTCCATCGTCTGCGTGGTAAAGCATCTCAGACCATTACGTTCGTCAGCCGCACAGTTACCGGTGCTTCAGCTCGGATTCGTTAGCCGTATTCTTTTTGTAACGTGTAGTGTACAGAGCACTGCAGCCTTCCGTACGCTCGTGCTCTACGCTCTGAAAACTCGACTAAAGGGGCCATGAGTCGCAAAGACGCGTACGTATTTGCTTCGCCTTCGATATTTTCTTTCGTCTGTATTAAGGTATTAATACCTGGTTCCGACATGATCATGGAAGCATTTGGGATCGTTGTTTCAGGTGCCTTTGCCCCCGTAGAACAGGACCCTAGAGCGATGGACAAGTCATGCACAGCAGGCAACGGAAAACGGAAAGACGAAACACTGGTGGAGACGCCGCCATGTAGTTACCGCACCGGCTCACTTGAGCGTGAAGTCATGATCTTTAAGGACACTTCCATGAAGGACTGAACTTTTAAGTTTCAGGGACATTTACTGGTGTGCAATGGCGTAACTGCAATAGCATTGGAAATCTATGACGTAATACTGACGTCCCGACACTGGTGTTTCGGTGCGTATTTCACAACAAAATAAAAAGGAAAAATGAAAGTTACGGCAATCATTGCCTCTTCTAGTAATGGACTTCTTACCTTGAAATTAACAAAATACGCTGCTTTAAAAGACAACATTATAAGTTAAATCCGATTTAATATTTCTCGTTAGCCTCCTTTTAAAGTAACGCTAAAAAGAATGTCAAGCTAAACCTAACATACAACTTACGCTTAATAAAACCAGAAATCGTCAGCCAAACCACGAGTACAGTCTTAGCAAGTCAAAAATGACACAAGAACGAAAGACGAAATTCCCAGGTCTTCAGGACGTCATTAGCTCGGGACCAGTTATAGTATTTCGACATGCAACGCGGAACGAGAATTACGTCGAACAAAAGTGAGCCTAACATGTAAAATAACCGGAAATTCTTGACGTTACACAATGCTGAACCTGGCGCAAGAATTCAAGAATGAAAATTTTGTTCTTCGTTTACTGCACTAATAATAAGCCTTCTTGCGCAAGCTAAATACCAAATCGAGTCTCGAATTTGAAAATTCACCAGCTAAGACATGCTATAATTGTGTTGCCGTTTAGTCAACCTTTAGAGAGTTCTCATCCATGTTCGTATCTTGGTTCGGATCCTTCGAGAGCACCTTTAGTTGCCTCGACGTCAGACCGCGCTCCCTTTGCCGTATAATGGCGTTTCTTAAGTGCGGAGCATTATAGGGGCCCGGCCTGTCGTCCACCGTCTCATGTCGCCTGGTCACGCAGTGGCCAATACGTGCCTAAAACAATGCTGACAATGCTCAGAACCAGTGCAGAATAAACTAACAAGCTCTAAAATAATATGAACTACAGAAATAACCAGGAATTAATTGCACTAATTTACCTGAAATCGCGAAAAACGCATCTGAAACCTGCGGCTGATACCCGCGCCGCGCAAGAGAGGGCGCCACCGCCTCGGCAAGTGCGCGATCGCCGAGGCGGTGGGAAGCGCCAAGGGAATCGCTGGGTTGCCCGTGGTACGGACTTCCTCGCGTTTCGCGGTAGTGGAGCCGCATTAAGCGCATGATTTAGATCTACACCAAGGCCTGCACAAGAACGACATTTGAATACACACCTCCCAAGATAAAAAGGTCAGACTGGGTCTGTGTTTATCCTAGATTTATTGCTCAGTGGTGTGCAATTTCATTCGATTGTTCCTTAACGCCCCGAGCAATCAATTCGACTGCTGGAGCTAGGTTACGATGGCTGCAGGCTTTAAGCACAACAGCACGTTATTCGAATCGCACTTGGAATTACTCCAGCAAACTCGCAGTTTGTCTTGAGTGGGCATGGAAGAGCGGCTACCATTACCATACAGGGACGCACCCGTTCTTTTTCTTCTGCATTTTCCTGCGGACACTACGGTCAGCTGGCCTGGGCTTATAATCGTTTCCCCGCGCAACCAGCACTAGACCACCCGAAGAACTGCGCTTGCGTGGTTCACAGCTGACCGATAAGCCATATTTTCCAGTGCCAGAATTGCAGGCCGACGCGCCTGTTCAATGTTTTATTCGTGGCCTGCGACGGTATCATAGACCAGTGTTGCGGAATGGGCGCCTCCATTCCATTCCAATTCCATTCCGGGGAATTAGAACATGCCGCAATTCCATTCCTTTCAATTCCTCGGAATGAAAAAAACTTAGCCCATTTTTACTCCGTGAATGGACGGGCAGTTAAATTCAATTCCTGTGATTCCTCAACGTAGGAAAGGCGTCTTGATAGTTTTATCGAGTAAAAAAATGAACGCCCCATAAAGCTGATGTCACCAGATGCATTAAGAACTGCAAAAGTACACAAAACACGTTACCAAGGTCGAAGGACAGTAGCTTGGTGTCATATCTCCTGCAATACAACCACCCTTCTAATTCCCACAGGGGCAGTTCTCCCGCAACCTATAGTATTTACATGGTCAGCATGTGTGAACGAATGGTGATGTTTTAATATTGCTTAAGCTTAAATGTGTTAATGCTAAAATGACGACATGGCGTATTTTCATGCTGACAAAAGTAGTCTTCAAGAAGACTAAGCAGTTTTGCCACGCGTCTGGGGCGGTTGTGAATATGGAGAAAACTAAGATTTGGTTCATGGGTAACAATGCCCTCTAGGTCTCCTGGTATTAGTTGGAACAGTTCCCCGCTCGGGCACCTTGTGCCTTTGCATCGAATACGGAACACTGGGCCGCACTGCTCGTCAACACTCACGCTTTTCAAGAGCGCCTCGCAAGCATGGATGGGGTGAGGAGAACTTTCTGTGTTCGCCTCTGCGCAGGTATGCAATGTCTTCCTTGTCGCAAAGGTTATTTAAATGTGTCAGGTACTAAATTGCTCGTGAGATAAAGATCAGGCTGTGCATAGAGTATTCGGCACTTTCGTGTGGGGTATCAATGGGTACCAATGCGCAGGGATAATTTGTTTCTCCCTTCATATCTGCTGGGATAATGCATTTGTTTGTACACTAACTTATGCCTGGGTTCCTCTTTTGCAAATTGGCAGATGGTTCACACTTTTACACCACGTCTACCCTTGGCTCTGGCTAACTAAAGGTGGACCTAGAGAACGCGTTGTGGCCTTCGACTTCGAAAAAAAAAACATGTACTCAGGACTGCATGACTAATTTGAGCATGATATTACAGTAGTAGCCATTAAGGGTGTAGCAAAATACGTTCCTCCCCAATGCCCTCTTTACTTTATTGCTAAATTCGAGGCTCTGACTTACTAATGGTTGAAGTTTGAAAAACAGCGCGTAGACGAAAACGTGCTCTATTTTTCGAAAAAGACATAATTCCATTCCCATTCCATTCCGTGCACAGGGCGCTTAATTCTATTCCCATTCCATTCCTCCAAGAATTGTCCCCATTCCATTCCCGTTCCATTCCGTGGTCGCGAAAATGTGGAATCATTCCAGAGTCATTCCAATTCCGGAGTCGCAACTGCGCAACACTGTCATGGACCCAGACCTTGTGCTTCCGGCTGCCTTTAAATCAAGGCCCGTCACCTGACTTGATCACCAGCAGGCATAAGTCGGCAAAAAAAATTGGAGCTCACTCAGACTCACTAAAGAAATATATTTTGCTGTCAGAGCTCAATCGGAGTCAGACTCACCAAAAGTTTCCTCAACCGGACTCACTCGGACTCAGACTAACTAAACTTTTATCAATTGGACTCACTCAGACTCAAACTCACCAACATGTTACTCATCTGGACTCACTCAGACTCAGACTCACGGCTTCACTTGAGTCTAAGCGAGCCTGAGTGAGTCGACTCTTGAGTCCGTCGGCGTACAATTAGCTTTTGCGATCATGGTGTCAAATCTTTTTAACGCCAATATCTTACGTAATCGGTGCTCTACGATACACCTTTTGATCTTGAACCTTCAAATACGAGATAACATCATATATCAGGTATCACCATTATCACATATCAATCCAGTAAGGACATAATACGCTACTCACACGAGATATCTTTATCAAAAACTTCCCATGAAAGAGTTTGTCGGGGAGGTCGTGGCACCCCTTTCCTTAACTCACGCCTCTGATCAATAAATACTGACGTGGCGCATGAAGGCTATAGTGTGCTGAGATAAGTGTAAATAGATTTGAGAATTAACATAAGCCGATATAAGGCTGATAGTAGAGTAGATACGACCATAACTCGGCAAGAAAAGGTGGAGCTCACTCGGACTCACTCAAAAAATATATTTTGCGCTTAGAGCTCACTCGGACTCAGACTCACCAATATTTTCCTCAACTGGACTAACTCGGACTCAAGACTCACTAAAATTTTCTTCAACCGGACTCACTCAAACTCAAACTCACCAAAATATTACTCACCCGGACTCACTCAGGCTCAGACTAAGGGCCAATCTGAGTCCGAGTGAGCCTGAGTGAGTCGACTCATGAGTGAGTTTGCCGACCTATGCCAGCAGGTATGGAAGGAAGAGTGGCTACCATGCAGACGCATCCAATGTTTTTCTGCATTTTCCTGCAGGTTAGCCCTTGTCAATCCTTGTACTGTAAGCGTTGCAATAACCAGGGGCGTAGACAGAAATTTTATGCGGGGGAGGGGTTGTTCAACCATACTTTATGTATGTTCATGCGTGCGTTTGTATGTGTGCGTGTATATATACGCAAGCAAAATTGAAAATTTTCGTGGGGGGGGGGGGGGGGTTGAACCCCCCCCCCTTGGCTACGCCCTTGCCAATAACGACAACTTGCTGCTCCTCCCATGCCCCAGAGTTGTTTATGAGTAGCGTTCGTGAATATGTGCATGTTATGTAGCTCATTTTGCTAGGCGGCGATGTGAAACTTAACCGTGGGCCTCCGAAAGAAGACCCTTGCCATTGCAACCAAGAAGTGAAGACAATTCTGAAAGGCTTAAGCACTAAAATTGACAAAAATCAGGCGCAAGTGTGTTGTCCGATAAGTGAAGTAAAACAAATGCAAATAAGCCTAGAGAAACAAGACAACAGCATAAGTGGCAGACTTACAACCGTTGAGCAAAAAGCTGGCGGAACTTCAGATAGTCAGAAAAGTACGCATTTGGTCTGGTTGGTTCATGATTAACCGTAGAAAACAGCGCTAAAAGACGGGCGAAGAAAGGACACAAACCACGGCGTGGTTTGTGTCCGGCGGGAGTGCGCGGGAGTTGCCGGCTCCGGTACGTGACATCACTGATCCTCGCGCATGCGCAGCACGCCTCTTGAGGATCCACGCGAAACTGGCTCGGCTAGGCCAATGTAGCTAACGCTACAAAACGCTTCGAAAACATGCTGCTGACACCCGCGCCGCGCAAGAGAGGATGCCACCACCTCGCCAAGCGCGCGATTGCTCGTCCCACCAGCGCTTCTCCGGCGCTGAAAGGGAAAACAACCTGACGGAACTCGCTGCAGACGACACGTATTTTAACTGCCGTGACAAGCAGGCAGTCAATAAAGCACAGCAAAAAGTAGCGCGCATGTCGCACACCGAGTTTGCGGATCTCCCTAACAAGATTCTACTCATGCCGGGGAAATCGTACACGCTTACCTCAAACATTGACATCATCAGCGGTTTGGTAAACGAAGCAGTGGGAAATCCACGAACGGGAATCGCTGGGTGCCCGTGCTACGCAGTTCCTCAGGTTTCACAGTAGTGGAGCTGCATTTAGCGCAGGATCTAGAGCTACACCAACCGCCACACAAGAAATACATTTTTTATTCTTATTTCCTTTTAATGTTTGCTGTTGCACCGATGCGCGGGCGTGTTCTGGCAGAGCGCGGACGCTGCAGCTGCTGGCTTCACTTCCTCATGCTCGGAGTGGACGACTACTTCCGTCTCCTGGAGGCTGAGGAAACAAGACTTTTTGCACACAGACTTTCTGCACACGGACGCCGCGGGTTTCCATGTACAGCTTCGGTCTAAAACATGGGGACTAAGCGTTTAGCCTCTTTGAGTGCGAGCGCAGTAAGAATGGTCTCCGACTAGAATGGTGGACGCATATCTGTGCAGTGAATCCCACCTTTCTTACAGCGCGAAAAAAATTCTTTCTAATGATGGGGGGTAAATGGGCGCCGATAACTAAAGGAAACGTGGTGACATTTAGACTTCAGTCACATAGACTGCGAGTGATGTGCAACTCGCCTTTGATGACAGTGGTCTGGTGTTTAGTGAAACCAGCGTTTATTGCATTGTAAGAAAGCTTACTTGTAGTGATGTTGAACTTTTCTGACGGCAATGTTTCGCATATTCATATGATTACGAAAATATTTTCCACTCGCACGAAATTTCTGTTTCCATATATATATATATATATATATATATATATATATATATATATATATATATATAAACATGCAAACTGAAGAGCACCAACTTAGTTTCAACTCTCGACAAGCTACACTCTAAGAATAAAAAAACAGTCAAAAGAGGGTCAAGGCACCGTGACCCTCTTCGGGGATCCATTTGACCCCTTTTGGAAGGTAGAAGCAGAAAAAGAGAGTGAGCACTTCTGCAGGAGTCACGCGACTCTCGTGGAGGGCGTTTCGGTTGGCTTCCGTGATGAAGGCGCCGTCGTATGCGTCGTACATATCGCGCGTTTGCCGTTCGGCGCCGTCGTATCGCCATGGTTCACCCACGAAGCCGGGCTGGCGCGACGCCTCCGCCTCCTCTCTCAGTCTCCTCGGTCTTTTGCAATGCGTTGCGTTGGTTGCGCGGGTTGCGTCAATTGCCTGTCTCGCAGTTTTGTGTTCGGGCGAACATGCGCATCTTCGGTGGCGGTGACGCCAGGCTCCGTGCTCGAAGTGACGCTTGGAGGGCGCAATGTTCATGCAGCTGCGGACACGGACAACGAGCGCCTGTTAACGGTAAGTGTACTGCTTTCGTAGGTACTAATTATACAGCTTTAGCTAGGCGTCTACAGCAGCTCTGCGGAAGTAGGCTGCCAGCCATTTCCAACAGTAGTCTGCGTCCGCGGGGCTGTTGTGGATGCCCAACTAAAACCGTCACTTAACGAACTGACACCATTATGCGCGTTGCTGTACAAGCTCCCATAAAATGAGCGATGCAAACAATTATCAAGGGTCATTCTTTGCTGATCGCACATTGTGTCTGCATTGCTGAAGGTGCAAGATGTCGTTTTGAGATGCGCTTTAGTGTACTTCATAATGACATTTCCATCGACATTGAGTGTGCAGCATGCTTCCGCGCGTGAGAACGTTAAAAAAAAGTCTGTGTACAGAACACTTCGACGCGCTGTATAATAATTGTTTTTGTTGGCTTAAAGACGATAGTTTAAGATGCAGATATAGTACGATGTTTCCAGCGCGTACGCGGTAGTCACTTAAGTTGGACACGCCGGTAATGTGAAAAGCTCGAGACTTTTGACGGCGCGCGTTGTTGCGGCCGCCGCTGCGCACTCCTCCCTCGTTTCTGTTAGCTGTTTTCGTGGTTTGCCTACATCTGCGATGACGTTTGAAGTTATGACAGAATCGAGTGAGTGTACGTGACTGTGGGAGCTGTGTGCGGTAATTATAGCATATGACATGTCTGATTTCGACGTAGACGGCGTCCGCGCGCGCTGGGTGTCTTTCGGGCTCTCGTACTCGCATGTGTTTATCTGAGTATTTAAGGATGGGTTACGTTTGTAAAACAGGCGGTCAGTAACCGCTCGCTACGAGCCCCTGACTGCCGGAGGATGCGCTTGGGTGTTGGAATATGCCGGCCAGGAGCGTAGCCAGCGGGGGGTTCACCCTCCTCCCCCCCCCGAAAATTTTTTATATACACGCACACGTACAAACACACACACGAACATACCTAAAGTATGGTTGAACCCCCCCCCCCCCCCCGAAAAATATTTCTGGTTACGCCCCTGATGCCGGCGCAAAGCCGAGCTTATTCTGAAAGCAAATTTTGAAGCGATTTTTCAGAAAAGAAGTGCTTCATTCGTGCACAGCCAGTGCCTATTGCGAAACGAAGTTCCCCCCTTCTTTTAAGTGAAAATTTGTTTTCGTTGCGAAATTATTTAAAACGAAACGCACCTGCCAGATGTGTGTACAGTAACGGTGTGTTGAACAAAGTGTGGTTTTAAATACAAATAATCAGTGTGTGTGTGTGTGTGTGTGTGTGTGTGTGTGTGTGTGTGTGTGTGTGTGTGTGCGTGCGTGCGTGCGCGCGCGCGCGCACGCGCGTTATTTTAAGAATCCCGGATCGCTTCTCGCGCCTCTTCACTCCAGTCGACAGCCACACTCGGGGAAACGAAGGTGCCGCTATGGCCTGGCGCCTCACCACTCGTGATGGGAAAACCAACGGCGGCATTCGTCCTGTCAACGAGGCAGTCGGTCCTACATTTCCTTTGGTTGGAAAACACGACGTAGGAAAAGAGATGAGTGGCACCCACGCAAAGGAGCCTAAACCAATTTCGTTTGTTGTTTAAAAGAGGCTCACATCATCTTGTGCTGCAAGTTTGTCGCCAAGTTGCGTGTTACAAAAGCTACTATTTGCAACTTGTGTTTTGCACGATAACGGTAAAAAACTTGGTTCTTTACCATGCCTGTCTGAATTTGTTGTTATGTTGTGAGCTTTCATTATATATGTCTATGTAAATCAGTTATTGTGTAGGTTTTGCAAACTCTTACTGCAAATCCGTTTTCTCATCATAATATCACGTTCTGCTTTTCAGATACAATTTTTCATGGCTGCTCACGCTGAACAGGAGCGACAATATAGCAAGTCACAAGTCTGATGATGCCTGCAACCGTCACTACTTTTTGATTTATTCATAATCATAAGGAATAAATATGGAAACATGATGCCGATTTTTGCAGTTTATTTTGCACCATATGACACTATGCACATCACTGTCACACATTTTAGTTGGCTATACTCATACAAGCATGTAAATAAGGAATACCTCAACGGCTTAGTTGGAAAGTCACAGACCATGTTTTCACACTTTCTAGATTGCTCTGCTCGAAAAAGTGTGTTGTTTTGACGAGTTTCATTAAAATAATGCTAAAATGGAACTATTCTTTTTTTGCAGTCGCTGAGCACAATAGCGATTGTTGTATTGAATTTGCTTAAAATGAATACTTCACTATTTCCAACAATAGTCGCGCAAAAGTAGACAATGGATCAATTGCATGCAATGCAATTGCAATCAATTGCATGTAATGGATCAATTGCTGGTCGTTGGGTCCCGTCAAGCTACTTATGTAGCTTTTAACCCAACGCAACCATCCAGCATGTATATACTGGAAAATAAAATTGAATTGAATTGAGTAACCTAAAACAGTTGTGGAGTCGCTTGACGCTTCGGTGTGTGTCATTTGACCCCCGTAGGAGTGTTACCGGCAAGATTCATCTGACTCCTTCATAAGTGGTAATGTGATCCTTCGGATAAGAGTCCTTCCACTCTTCCTAGAGGGTCAGGGTACTCTCCCTAGAGTGCGCCGACTCTGACCGACCAAGAGAGTCACCACGACTCTTTAAAGAGAGTCGTGTACGTGGCAAGTCAGAACTCTCCGAAAAGAGTCACCTATACTCTTTTTTTTTAAGAGCGTATAGGCCCAAGGTGGGAAAAAATAAAACACTGGATGCCTAATGAACGCTGAAGTGACAAAGTGCAATATAGCGGCACAAGGTAAAGAATAAAAGCCCAGCAGGTCCGTGTGAAACAGGGCTATCTATATTTAGCCCTACTTCTCACTGTTGCGTGTACGGCGGCGGCAGCACAGCTGCGATCATGCACCATGAGAGCTCCTGTAACAAGGCATAAACGCCTCCGATGTTCCGGTTGAGAAAACGGCGTGCCTACCGGCGCTCACGCACAAGACGCGCGCGGCCGCCGCTGAGCGGCGCGCCGTGTAGCAGCAGTGTGAACCGTTTCCGATTAGAGGCGGCCGTGTCGCGCAGGCCGCGCTGCAAACTGGCGCGTGCGCGGGCAGCAGTTGCGCTTGTCGTTAGTCGGCCGAAGCGCGGCCAGCGAGCGAGGCGGCCTTTGTCCAGCTGCAGGCTAAACACGAGGTCCAGTCTGCAGCGCGGATTCATTAATTTCGCAGACCGACCGGGGGCAGGCCATAAATCAACGTTTGATAGCGTACAGTCGTTTATTTAACGAAGGCGACGTGCATACGCGAAATAAAGGCCGGGGCCGTGAACTCAGGTACGCCGACGGCCCCGCGAGCGGGGGCCCCCGTGCGCTGATGGGCGTCGACGGCCATTATGGGCCGGCACACTGGAACAGCGTCTCATATATCTGAAGCAAGGAACCGCGCGCGCTCTGATATGGATATTGGCTCGTTCAGCGCGCCGCGTGATTTATAGCCGCGAAAATGATGCCTCGGCGCGAAATGCCCCACTGTGCTTCACGCTAACCACTTTCCACGAGGACTGCACTTCTTCGCGGGTGCCCCCTGAGAAGTGCGTTTTGCAAGGCGCCCCAAACAAGTCGCCGACTAACAAAACGCTCCAAGCGGCAGCGCGAGCTCGCTGCGAATCGCGGACACGCGGGGTTTCCCAGCCGACGTCGGTTCCCCGGGCAGCGTGTCCATTTCGCTGATACACGCTTGATGAAGGAGATGAATCGACTCCGTCGCTCTAATTTCTTTCGCCTGTGCATTCTTGAGCGACACTCCATTACCGCGTGCCGTTTTTGCTGCTTCTGTAACACGCTGTTAATCGGGAGATCATTGAACGGCTGAGATCAAATTTGGTTATGCCAGATATTTCCTCATAATTAGTCTAGGTGCGTCGGAGGGGTTTCACGTTCGTAATGTGTCGGTATATCCACGGGCTGTTTATTATTTTCTTTAATGCGAATGTACGTTTGTCGCTGCTGAAATGATTCGCCACTTCTGGTCCAAGGTGAAAGATCGTTGACCTCCGTGGATTCATCGCTACATATCCCGACTATGCCAGTCACTCACTGTTGCCTATTTGCGAGTATTCACATAAGGAAACAGTCATACACGGCTGTTTTTCGGGCGCCGGCAACTGATCTAACCCTTTTCTTTATTCTTATATATATATATATATATATATATATATATATATATATATATATTATATATATATATATATATATATATATATATATATATATATATATATATATATATATATATATATATATCGTTCAACAGATTTGTGCTTCAAATTCCACAACTTCTCTATATGGAACTAACCTACGAGATCGTGCAGAGCATTACTTAATGATACCAAAGATACCCACGCTGTTGCTAAATGAAATGGGTAATAGTTTCTTTTCCAAAATCCAAACTCCGGGTGTGGAAGAGGCACCGAAGGCAGTCTAGCACGCTCTGCACTTTGGCTTCTACATACAGGTGTGGTCGCTGCCGCCGTCTAGCTAATCAGTGCCCCTCGACTCACTAACGAAGCATCTTTACTACTGGGCTAGTGCACGCTGTAGAATTGTGTGTCATGGTGGCCGTCAATGTGGAAAAACACAACAAAACGCGAATATACTATACAAAAACAAGTGGCAAATACAGTGGTAAATACAGAGAGATAGAGAGATAAGCTACCGACCGGTAGTGTCGTCTCCAGAATGGCTACAAATAACCTTTCAGATACCGCGCTCTCGCTTGATACACAGGCACATGCTGCAAACTAGAATATTGGGCGAGGGTGTTAGTACTTTTCAACCTTTACCTGCCAAGACTGTTTTTAAAAGCGGAGTATTCGTATGCTGATCGTGAAGTGACTTGATCAATAAGACACAGCAAATGCCCAATCTTCTTGCTTTTCCCTTTTGGATAAGGTTTATCGAAGCAATTTTTACCTCGAGCCACTGAACATGAATGCCAATGTTTAACAGTTTTTTTTTTCTTTTCAAATGAATGTATTATGATGGAAGGCGTATTACCAGAACAGAATATTAATACGGGCAACAAGGGTATATGTGCATGATCGGCTGAGCCAGCGCAACCAATGCACGTAGCGTGTACTACCCAGCGCGATTGCAGAGACGACAGGTTAGACATGAATGCGGTCTACGCGCAGCTTCGTAGAAAATCTTACAGCTATGTTCGAGCTACGACATTTTTGCGGCTAAAAATGAGTCTTTTCGCTGTGTATATTTGGTCTGTTTGCATTCGCAGCAACAAGAAAAAGGATGTTGTTATGGAAGGAGACATGGAACGTAAGTCACTGTGTCCCTCGTTTACCATAGGATATACAACCTTGACTGCATGTCTCCAGGCACATTATAAGGAGCACAGGCTCATGAAACAAAACAAGAGCCAGGAATATATAAAAGCACAAAAAAATAATTAAAAAAGCTGAGAGAGGACGTGAACGTTGTCAACTGCCGGGGCGTCAAGAAGTGGGGGGGGGGGGGGGAGGCAGGAGCGCGCGTTGTAGCAGGGGCGCGCATTCCGGGGACGGTGCCAAAACCCCGAGGAGGCTCAATGCCAGCCGTGTCAGAACGTTGTCAAGGCAGACAGACAACCAGCAGAGGGGTGTTGGTGCGGGGTAAGCCGAGTGCCGGCTGCCCGTTGAGCTGTCCGCGTTATCTGTTACAGCGTTTAGATGGCCCACAACATCGTAGCCATCGATCACGGCGCAGGCCGACGTCGTCAGGAGAGAGAAAGCGCGCCGCCGCTGCTGACGCCCGACGACCGCAGCCGGAGAGCGTCAAGAGCCGTCGGCGGCGGCCTCGAGGACGTGCGCCGCAGGAGCGCGCCGGTCGGCCGTGAGCGATGGCCGGCTGGACGACGCCCGGCCTTTTCCGAGCCCTGGCTTTGACGGAGTAGTGGTGGCCCCGTCAGCTATGGCCGAGGACTGGACGCCACCCGTTGTGGCGGCACCCACCGCGCAGCCAGTGTACACATGCCTACACAGGCACTTCCGCCCGGCCCCGTCCTGGCCCGAGGAGACACTGCGCCGTGCGTGCCCTGACCTGAGACCGTGTTGGGTGGCGTGTTTCGGAGATGTGCGCCGGCACTCGGCCGTTTGCCACAACAGCCAACCTTTTACAACAAATTACATGTACCCACCTGTGGCACTGCGGTGGGGTTATCCTGGGAGCTCGGCGCAATGCCAAATTTTATTTTCGTGCAGGGTGGCCAGTTACGATTACCTGTGGGCAACGCATCTGCCGATGTGCGACGATATTTGGGTTTCTCTTTCTGACGGCTGTATAACGCGCTCGCACCGCTTTCAAAGCAACAATAAAGTTCCTTGAAGTAGATGCGAAAAAGATAGCGCAAAACGAGTACAAGTTAAGAAATATTTATTTATTTACATACCCCAAAAGCCCGTTCGAGCACTACATACGGGGGTATTCGAGAATAAAAAATATTTTAGAAAACATTACTGAGACAGAATGTTATGATCTACATCATTAAAAAACACATATGCATCCAAGCATTGAACACAGAAATCACCACCCATTCAGCAACAGTTTTATCTCGTGCACAAAAAGATCACCGTAAGCGAAACATATAACGTCATTTGGTCATTTCAATGATATGTTACCAAAAGAAGTGACGAATAACGATACAAATAAGAGCGTGCAAAATAAGATTGCCTCTTCGCTGGGTAATCTGTACGCTTAAAAATACAATTAGAAGAGCCGAGGGGAGTCTCTTGGAACATGGATTTGTTAAAATAAAGCGTACGAAAACATAGCAACAGCGTGTGTAGTCCGCGATTTCCAAGTAAGAGAAGCGAGAGATTTTTTCCTTTCTGTGACGCCGAAGTTGCTTGAGTATTTATTTCTTCGTGATAAATCTTGCTGCTTTATTCTGTAGTGCTTCGAGTTGCTTGCCCAGATGTGCTTGATGCGGGTTCCAAATGATGAATGCGTACTTTATTTTAGACCAAACAATCGTAGTTCGTAGAAAAAGACTTGGATGAGCATTACTTTCTTTTAATGAATCCAAGTGTTTTCGTTGCCTTACTGATCATGGCCTTAATGTAGTAGTTGTAGGGTAGATCATGCGATAAACAAACACCGAGATATATCAAGGTGAAAAGTATTTCAATAGGAAACCCCTGGATTTTGTACTGACTCACATCTGTGTTATGTGCTCTTGTAAATGTCATCACCTTAGTTATAGAAAATTCATTTACATTTGCCACAAGCGACACCAAAGTGCGCGTTTATCAAGGTTTATTTAGTGTTTATCTTCCGCGCTAGTAATTATTCAGTAGATGATAGCCATCCACGAATAACCTGATAGAAGAAGATAAAGTGTTTTCTATGTCGTTCATGTAGATTAGAAATAAGATCGGGCCTAGCACTAAAACCTGCGGTATACGCTTGCGAAAGTGAAGATTAGTACCCATTTATATATATATTATTGGCTTCCGTTAGTTATAAAATTGGTTATCCACTTTATTATCCTCGTGTATAGGTTAATTGAATATGGTTGGTTTCTTTATTAAATGGATGCGCTGAACATTGTCAGATGCTTTTGCAGAACCAATGAATATAACAACATCTATTTTTGCAGCACCACGAAAGAAAGACCGTTGGGAGATCAGTTACTAATTAAAATAGTTTGGTTTCAGAGGAACGACCGCGAAAGAAACCGCGCCTATTGATAAAGATAAAAATCGTCTTCTGCAAGAAATTTCCAGAACGGTCAATGATATGAGGTGCTCTAAGAATTATCGACATAGGCTTGTTAGTGTTGATTGGCCTGTGGTTTAAGGCTAATCAGGGGTCACCAGATATAACGACGGGAATCGCGCAGGCAGTTCTCCAGACAAGCATCCTGCATTAATCTAGTGTTGAAAAATAGCGGCCAATGTACGAGACACGGTTGGTTTTATTAGTTTTAACAGTGGCACCGGTGGTACAACTGACGGTACCCAGCGGTTAATCCCCAAAAGTGAATCTGACACAGACGCAAGGGATACGAAGCCTTGATTATATTCAGATAGTTTCCCTACTTTGTACGCGTACTCTTCTTATCAACATTCCTTCCTTGACAAGCATCACACATCACCTCATCCCTTGTGATGCAAGTGTAGTTAAAAGCTTCAGACAAAAATTACTTAGCGCAATACAAACACGGACACAAGGAATGTACACAAGGGACAAGCGCCTACTTGCAACTGTTTATTCCACAACGTCGTCATGAAACATATATATACCTTTGGCACATTCGCAGACGCGTACAATGAAAACACAAGAAATGAAGATAACAGGTTTTCTATCACATATACGTGTCGATGAAGCGAAATTCGTTCGAGTGCAGAGTGACGGAAGGTTCGCTAACGCACCCCGCCCCCTCTTCTTAATGAGAAATGCCTCCAGTAACAAGCGGGCTTGTTCATTGCGGCTTTTGCCAAGAATCTTTGCCTCGCGAAACAATGCCTCTGAACCACAGGAACTCACGTGATCTGCTAAGTGCGTTCTTTCCTTCTTTTTTATGTTCAGGGCATGCTCTCTGAAACGGTCATTTGCACACCTTCCGGTTTGACCGATGTAACTTTTACCACATGACAGTGGTACATCATAAACTACGCCGCAGGTGCATTTCACGTAAGGCGAAAGGTGCTTTTTTTTTTTTGGCATCCTCGTCTTGTTGTTTTCGCCGCAGTTATGCGAGGGCAAAGGCGGGCGAGCTTGTCGGGGGCAGAGAACACCACTCCAACGTCGTGCTTGTTCGCAACCTTCTTGAGGATTATGCGAAACTATGTACATAGGGAACGACTGCTAGAGCACGTTTCTTTTGAATGAAGTCACTGGCTTCTGTGTTTATGCGTTGTTTGCACTTCTGCAACAGGCTTTCCGCAACTGCTGAGATCACTGTGAGCGGATAGCCTGCCACCAGCAGCTTCGATACTTGTGCATCAAAGCTCCGTTGCATCTCGTGGTGGCACGATTTCTTCAGCGCAGACTCGAAGCAAAGTGATGCTTACGTGAGAGGGCGGTAATTTAGTGCGTATATTTCGTATCAATAGTTCATTCCCTACTACCTCCTATTCCCGCCGCGTAAGAAAAACACATCGTAAAAACATGGCATGCAAATCTTTATTTGACGTGACTATTCTTTCTTCATGTTAGAATTCTCGGAAAAATAATTTTGACGAAATTAAGATATGATATCCTGGATGTGCCACGTAATTGCCTACAGAAGGAACGAGAACAGGAGAGAAAGGGAAGGCAGGGATGTTAACTAGTGTAGCATAACCAGTATGCTACCCTGTACAGGGAAAAGGTATGGGGGAAATTGAAAGAAGAGTAAAGAATAAAGAAACTATGCAGAACTAACTGACGCTATGGCGCGAAAACCACCATGTTATATGCATTATACAACAGGCTACAAAAGGCTTGCAACAGGCTTCCAGAGACCTGTAATGACTCTTCTTTAATTTTCGCTGATTATTTCGGTACCAGCCAAGAGCTAAGGCCCGTAGATAAGTGCTAGTGCTACAAAATAGCATAAAAATACAAAATAGAAGGTAGAAAACACTACAGTCTTAATCAAGTCCCGCTTAAAGTGCTAGATATAGGCAGGAAACCGGACATTTTTCGTCTATAGTTTCCTGGGTATAGCCAGCATTTCGCCAGGACCTGATTAAGGGTGTATTGAGTGCTAAGTTTCTGCTGTGCCGACACAGCAAGAAGATGCACATAAACGACGTGGACATTACTAGGGAATGTAAATAAAGTAGAATAACTGCTACAAACATTTTCCCATAACAGTTTCGAACGTCAACTCGGTGGCAACATTCGTATGAAGATGTCGATATCCCAGCGCGCATTCTAACAAAAAAGAAAGAGACGTTCTCACGCCAGAAACAGTTCCCAAGAGCAGTACCAACTCACCGAGATGTTGGACATATAAGAGAAGTTGGCCGGCCAGAAGTAGACACTGCTTGCGAAAAAATGTCGAGTTGTGAATTCCGTACTTGGTGTACTGACATTGTAGCCATGACAAGCGACAACGTATATGCAAAAGTTGCAGTAAAACGCAACTATGATTGAACCAACAGGTTTGTCCCATTATGATTGCACCAACAGATTTGCCCCTATTTGTTTTATGTGTGCCGTTGGTATTTCCATATCAATTCGAATTTATGACGAAAGTATAATTAAAGATTTAAAAAAAAAAGAGAAACGGTACGGTTCGTTGGTTCATGGTCTTCAAAGTCCCAAAGAGACTAAGACTATCAGAGGCGCCGTAGTAAAAACGGCATTGTCTTGCTACACCAATAATAATCACTAGCAACTTCATATGACTGCCATGTTAAATACACACCACAATGACATCTTCAGATAACAATGCATTCATAGAGGCATGAACTAACTATAAACGAGAACACAACTCACATACAAGCACACGTAATATCGAGGCTTCTACGCGACATATACTCTAACAGCAACTTTAAGGCTATCTATAGCCCTACTTTAAGGTAGCACAAGTTGTACCGGTGAGCAGCCATTAACTTAGACACATAATCGACGTTTTGTACCTATGACTCTTACACTCAGGTTCTACTACTTCCATGTGAGCACGTGGGTCATGACTTAAGCACAAAAACTGTTATTCCAACATAATAAAGTTATAGTTTACCCAAATTTTCTATAACGCTGTCATAAGTACAGCATAGCGTACTACGGCCAGTAGAGGTAGTAACTTTAACTTCCCCGTCACGTACGCTAGTAGTAACCATTACTAACCCTGACACGCTGAGTAGTAATGACAACGCTTACTACCTCTCATATATTTTTAAGTGGAAACACATTAGCGATACATAGTGAAGTTAACCTCGGGGTAATAAATGCTACAGTTACTTACTTTTTACTACATTTTTTTCAAAGAGTGCAGACTCGCCAAGGTTTCATTGTTTCATCATTAAGAAATGTATTTTTGTCTCCAACCTCCGCTACACAACTTGCCTACGGAACATGTGTATGCCGTACACATGTTCCTAGGCAATAGACATAAGCCTTGAATGTGCTGCGTCTATCTGAAACCTATATAAAATTTACCTCGTTAACACCACTGAAGCAGCTCAATATCGCGCGTCAGCGCCACAATCAATTTATATCGGTTCTAGCGAATGACTGCAAGTATAGACTCGGAAAAATCAAGTTCTTCCTTAGTCTACTTTCTTTAGTACTTCTCTCTTTTTTTTCACAGGATGTGTATATTACACGTTTACAGGGAACGATCCTTTCTTAATTCGCCCGCCATTCAGGACTTAATCGTCGTAATTTCAGTTCAATAAGCATTAACGTCTTCACGTTGCTACTACCTCATTTTACTCGCTTTTTCCTATCGCCGCAGTCGAGTGGTATAAACCCCCTGCATTTTTTGTCGTTAAAACCGGATGCAGTAAAATTTCGAAACTTATTGGTGGGAAACTATATGTATCAACTGGAGCACACTTTTTTCCTTTTTTTTGTGGTAGCTGTCGTTTAGTTGTACTTTTTGGCAGCAAGTGCTTTTGATTAGTAATTCTTGCTGTAGTCCGGTATATTCTGAATTATTTTAATCCAGCAGTTTCCAGGTGTTCTTAATTATTTAAGACTTCACTTGGTTTTTATAAGTTATATTCTCTAGACTGTTCTATTCACTTCCATTCCCCCATCCCTTTTCTTCGTGACATGTATATCAGAATATGCATATCATACCATACACATTGTGGTATAATCCAAGTAATGAAACGACCATGACTGTTTCACGACGTCCGCATGATGTCGTTTATGTCATTCGTGTCGTGAAAGGATGACATGCATGTCACGTCATTCATATTTGTCATGCATGCATTTCATGCCATGCACACTGATATATACCCAATTAACTGAAATAGTTAGTGAAATGGCCACGACGGCATAACGACGTAGATAGATAGATAGATAGATAGATAGATAGATAGATAGATAGATAGATAGATAGATAGATAGATAGATAGATAGATAGATAGATAGATAGATAGATAGATAGATAGATAGATAGATAGATAGATAGATAGATAGATAGATAGATAGATAGATAGATAGATAGATAGATAGATAGATAGATAGATAGATAGATAGATAGATAGATAGATAGATAGATAGATAGATAGATAGATAGATAGATAGATAGATAGATAGATAGATAGATAGATAGATAGATAGATAGATAGATAGATACTGTCAAGGTGCCTTATGCTGGTGAAGAGATGCTTGTGCTTCCTGATTAAAAACGCCACTGCTTCACTTCTTGAAGCTGCCTGAGCTCGGTAAAAGACAGACGCAAAGCATGGCGGAAGTTCAGTGGGGAAAGTGGGCTTGCAGTGATGAAAAGCTGTTCCACAAAGAACGTTGCTATCATAGCGTTGGCTGCCGCGACATTCCGTGTTCAACGACTGCTCATCATTTTAGTAGACAAGGTAATATAATGTTATAAGACCGCCAAGCGAATGTCCACGGTGTCCTGCAATGTACAGGCCTGCATGCTTGTGTGTGTGTCTAAACTCGTGAAAATCACTTTAACCCCTGCAAAACCACGCCACACGTTCGTTGGAGCATAGCTGTAATATATAGAGGTACGCTCCAACATTAATATATATATTATATATATATATATATATATATATATTATATATATATATATATATATATAACGCTGCCACCAGCTTCTGTTTCTAGATGACAAACAGTACGACACCACCGTTGGACCACCGTACCGCTGCATGCTGTCGACGGCCGGCCGCGTCAGCTTTCTTTTTTCGCAAGCCGACGACCAGCGAACGACGCTGTGTATACGTCAGTCCTGTTTTCCTTCGTCGCTTGCGGCAGGCAGATGCCCGAATATGAGCGTCACCGTTGCATCCACCAGAATGCGGAGGGAAGGCTCGCAGAAAAGGGAGCGTGGCACCGTGCCTGCAGCAGCTCTAATTAAATGCGACGGAGAAATCAAGATTAATACACGGGCGCACTCGCCGAGGCCCATATTTTCGAGACAACTGGCCCCGCGGCTGTCCCTCGAAAGATAAAGGCAAGCCTTGTCAAGAGCAAGCCCAGTTGATCCATCACGGCGTCCTTTTGTCCCGTCTCTTTTCCTCCACGGGTGGGCGGTCCGCTGATCCTGCTCTTGCTTCCTCACTCGTTCGCTTGTCCCTTCGACCGCGCTCAACGATGCTCGAGAATCTCACGGTCTCGGCGCGAGACCTGAAACAACGCACAAAAAGACGATGGCGCCGTGATTGACTCGCTCCGTGTATAGTTTACGCAGAGTCGACGAGCCGCTGGCAGAAACAAGGCAACGCCGACACTGATGCGGACATCGCGGCAGCGAACGCGCCTACGGGCTGTGCGATAAGCGGTGGAAGGAGGGTGTTTTCAATGCAAAGAATAAAGTATTTAATCCCATCAACGCGTTCATCCAGCTGATCTCAAGTGTTCGGAGCACGAAAACAATGAAAAGCTTTTTCTCTCTCTCTCTTTTTCTATCTTTTTTTTCGGGAGTAGGGTGAGCGAAGAGGGGTTGCACTCAGCTTGTAATACATGTGCTAGAAATATTCCAGTCATTTCTATATCAATACAATCGAGTAATAAGAACAAGAAGATGGCTTTCGCTTTCGAGTCGTTTTAGGCAAATGCATAAGGCACCGTGTGACTTTTTAAATACGAAGTATTTCTTAGCGAACCTTCCGCACTTTGAGCGTTTCTATCTAGCCGCCTATGTCTGGGTGCTCTCATGATCGCCTCCTTAACTTGGTGTAGACCAAGATCGGCATGGGAGGGTAAGAGGATTTGACGGATATGGCTGTCGTATCATGACATGAATAACGTGAAAATCCTGTCGCGTACATCGTCGAAGTCTTTCCTCCAGACACGTGTGGGACATACCTGTACCACGGGCCGCGGTGTACGGGTATGCGCCACAGGTGATTGACAGTTTATATCTACCCAGGAACGGCGAGAACAGGCATTGGTAATTTAAATGCGAGAGCGTTAAGAAAAACCGACATCGGCAGCGTTGACCCGATGAAAGGAAAGAATAAAAATTAAGATCCCAGCAGGAATCGAACCCAAGCATTATGCGTGGCAATCAGGTATTCTACCACAAAGCTACGCCAGGTCTATAAACCAGTTTGGAGAAATTGCCTGTGCAGGCGTAACGTCGGTGCAACGTCAATTTTGGTTGTGGTACTCGCTATCTAATTTTACAAGAAAGCAATAAACACTACATAGGTACTCCTACGATATAGGCGTCATATCAGATTAACGTTTGTGGTTCCAGTGTTGGCGCCGCTTTTATAGCAGTCTAATAAACAGTACAATTGTATTCCTATGATTCAGCAAGCTATATTGAAGCATTGCTCGACCCCGGAGGAATACATTAATGAAAGTTACATATGATATTCACACGATTGCACCATAAAGTGCACTTAGTTTCGATAATGCTGGCGTATGCACTCTAACGTGAGGACTGACACTACGTCACTCCATAAGTTACCCTTTAAACGCCAGTGTTGTCGACGTGCCTGGTAAGACCACGATATGCACACAGCTACTACAGTTACAAAAACACCCCGACCCACCTCGTAACGTTTGGCTCAGAGCCATAAAATACAACGTCAGGGTACTCGCTGACTGCTTCGCATGAAACAGATTCCCACAACGCGGGGGATCTGCCGATTTTTTTTTTTTCTTGCGTCCATCTTGTCAAGATCAGAAGTGGATTGTCGAGAAGCCCGCTTGCGGAATTGCTGACAGAGCCAGGGATGACGGTGGACAAAACTAAGAACGAGAGCCCGGTACAGTGGATGCAGTTAGTAGTTGCTGGGATCTTGCATCCCGAAACCACGATATGATTATGAGGGACGCCGCAGTGAAGAGCGCCGAAACTTTCGACCACCTGGTCTTCTTTCATGTGCACCTAAAGTTAAGTACGTGGGCCTCAAGCATTTTCGCCTCTATTGAAAATGCGTTCACAGCGGCCGGGATTCGATCCCGCGACCTTCTGGTCAGCAGTCGAGTACCATTACCACTAGACCGCCGTGACGGGTAAGTCCACTAGATGCAGAAAGTGAAGTTGAGTGGAGCTGTCGACAATGCCATCACACTGAGATGCGCGCACTAGTGATGGCCATGAGCAGTCGACGGGCCTCAAGAGTATCGCGATGTCAGAAGCGTTTTGCACAATGGGTAAGAGAGGAGTGAACAGAAACGTGGCTCATGGGCTCGTCCGGTTCGGTAAGTTGTGGTTCCAAGAACATAAATTTGTGACTAAGCCAGCAAGTGACCCGATTCTTTGGCGCCATCCCAGCGTAAGACAGGCGCTGGGGCACTTGTGTGCTCACCGTGAAGTTTGCTTCACAGGGTAAGAAGTCGGGCACTTCGTATTGACTGTGTATTCCTGAGTGACCTGTGGCAGTATTCGCGGCATTTCACGCTGCCAGGTAACAAATGAGATATTAATAATGTCACAATTGGCAGAAACACTTCGCAAGCGCTGTCGAAGCCGCCCTCTTTGCGAAAGTTGACTTCGAACAGTGAGCGCTGTGAAAAAGGGGTGCTTGGAGTAAGACTCGTATTACGTGGAAAGGTGCTGAAGCGAGAATGTCACTGAATCCCTGAATACGGAGGAGAACAAGTCAGAGTGTACAGCTATCTTGACAATGTGAAACGCATTTCCCATCGAGTTTTGTTGCGAATGCGCGGGCGTAGTCGAACGGCACACCAAACGACAGAGCGCGCACGGAAGCACACGCGACTTCCGCCACACGTATCACTTGCCACAGCACGCGCTTCCCGCACTCTAGCGTGTTAACCGAGCTGCGACGCCCCTGACAGCATCTCTTGTAGCGCTCTTTCGGCGAAGCCCCGGTAGACGGAGTGCCGCGCTCGGCCAAGCTAGAGTCACTGTATATGCTACCTTTAGGTAGCAGAGTTGCGCATAGGTCCGGCTAACAACCACAGCTATGCGGTGAAGTCGCACTTCGTTTTTGCAGGCGACATGCCTACCGTGTCGCCGATTAACCTGTCTAGCGTGTCGAAGACCGGCGATTAACATTGGCTGTCGATGGCTAGTGTTAATTCAGTTCGCTGCAGCGGCGGCGTCGAGAAATAAAAAAAATTGGCCCAAGCGGCAGCTTCTCCGCAATGCATGGTTTCTAGCGGCGTTGGAAGACAGATGCGCAACTCTGCTACCTAAAGGTAGCATATACAGTAACTATAGGCCAAGCTGCACGCCGTGAGGGAGAGAACTTGGAACAGCGCTGCTTTCATTCCCGGCGCGTTCGGAGGTGCGGCGGCACGTGCCAAAGCACCGGCCGCGGAAGCTATAGCGAAAGACGCCTCGTATTCCAACCACTGAACCCGCGATGACACGCTTCGACGTGACGCGTCCCGCAGCATAGGAGGGGGCAGCCGCCGCGTCGCGATCGGCGTCGTTCGCCGCCGGCCACTCCAGCGGTGCGAAGACCCCGCACGGCCGCTCCACGGCGTCCAAGGCGCGTATAGCTCCCGGCTGAAGCCGTCAGCGCCGTGACATGTTTTATACACAGAACTAAGGGGGAGCCCCCGGTGTAGTGGATCGCGCCGACCAGGCAGCGCGCAATATCCTGCCAACGACTTCGCACCAGTCAATCTGAGCTGGCGTTGGCGGCAGCGACGACGGGAGCCAAAAGGGTACGTCAGGCTTAATCTCGCGGCCAGATCATATTCTCCGGACGACGGCCCGCTCTGCCACCCTCCCTTATAGCAAGACCACGGCGTGGCTTGCCGCTATAAGAAAAGACAGCAGAAGGAGAGACGGCAATGGGAAGGCAGAGAAGACGGCCGTGACAGACTCTCTCTGCCTTCGGTAGATGTAAGCATATAGAAAGATTGATTCCGAATCTCGGGAGAAAAGGAGCGGAGTAGTTTTATGAATAGCCCCGGATTAAGAGGCGGGAAAATTTATGCCACCGGAACGTCAGCTTAAATATTTTACCGGCACGGCGGTCTCCCGTCTTGCTCCTTGCCCAAGTGTTCTTTATTATGTTTTGTCTCTCGCTGTCTTTCAATGTGTTTATTATTCTCTTTTATTTTCTTCTTCGTGTCGTTCACCCCTTTCCAAAAAATGAGCGCCGCCGCGGCTCCTGGAAATCTTCGGCTGAGATAAATAAGAACGCTTTGGGGAGCGGCGGCACAGTTTCCAATGCGGAATCACAAGTCAGAAACCCTAGGGTGACGAATTGAAAGACGCTCGATATTTCATGGGCGCACCGCTCCACGAAGCCGGCTGACGTCGGTCGACTCAGTCGTTCTTCGCTTCTCTCCTCTGCTTTTTCTTTTTCTCTCTCTCTTTGGCGAAATTTCTCGAGAGCAAGTGATTCATGCGTGGATTTAAATTGAGGCCAACGTCGCTCTATGACGCGTCAGAAACTATATCTGGGGATCGCTTATTATATGTGTTCTTTTACTTTTGTCTCTTCCTATCAGAAATTCAAGAAATTCCAGCGCGGCGACTTGTTTAATGTGGCTTCTCGATGTAGTAACCTTGTTTGAGCTTCGTGATTGAACATGTGCCGAGTATCGACAAGAAAGGAGTAGAAAATAGGGAGGGATACAGTCCTACGTCCCAAAGTGGCACGCCAGCTTTTCATTATGTACTTAGTGAATGATTTACCGGCTTGTTTACTGGAACGTAAAAGAAAATTTGTACTGCTCCGTATACCTGCACCTGACGGACGGCCGGATGCATGGCGCTGTACTTTCCGGCAAAAAATGAAAAGTTGCCGCTACGATATGACACGTACGTATTCGACAGCTTCTAATATTTAATTTTGACGTGTGCCAGAGCAGCTATATCTTGCCATAACGGCAATACAGCTGAAAGGGAAAGAAAGAAGAAAAAAAGAAGCCAGTTTTGTTAGCATCCCTTTTCTGCGAACTGATCGCACCCGTTGTCGACATTCGGCATTTCGGACACGTCTCTGGTTGATTTACCACGGCGTAGCTGCGACTGTGTGACGCCTCGCGAAGGAATGCATCCGGTGACACTTTCCGAAGTATTCCTTTTTTACGCTCTTTTTTTTTTCCTGCAGGCACCGCTAGCTCGTACATCATAAGTCGAGTGATAAACAGACGCCTTCACCTCATGACCTTCGCGCAACTTATGTGACGCGTTCTAAAGCACACATTATCTTAGTCGAAGGTGCGAAAATTATACGCCAGTGTGACTGGTGACGTCAGAGGCCACGTCACTATTGCCAGCTCCGGCTTAGTACACGATTCACGCAAGCCAGAAGGGGCGCCGTATGAGAAGACGCACAACACGGTGTCGTGGACTTGTCCTTCAAACGGGCACCGTTGCGAAAAGCTGCGAAATGTCATTTGGAATGACTGACATCTCAGCACACTGGAGCTCTTGCGCGCTCTGTTCTCATACAAATGAGGTTATCGCCACGCGGTTATTCTGTCCGCGATTTCTCTTTCAGCCCACTGTTCGATTACGCCACTGCCACTGAGCCATCGCGACCGGTTAGAACAATCGTAAAAGTTTGAATAATGTTTTCAACCGTCGCACAGTTGTAACAAGAAGTCGCGCTTTTTGCGCAGTGAATCACTGCAGGTTTCTTAAAATTCGCAAGGCCAAAACAGCAGACGCCGATTCACTTTCAGTAGACTGACCAGTCACTGGTCATTCCGGAGCATTAGTCATCATAGGGAGACATTTCTCGCTCTGGGCTAGAACAACTTTTTGTATGATTTGAAAATTAATATGACACCACATTCTCATTGAGAAACACTTCATTGTCAGCGGCCATATAACTAGCTGTGCAAATTACGTATCATTAATTTATTTATTTATTTATTTATTTATTTATTTATTTATTTATTTATTTATTTATACCCCCAGGATCAGCACATTAGTGAGAACATTAGAGAACGTCACCTGTTTCCCGACATCCACCGCTCCTGATAATCGAGTTTTTAATAATTGAATTTCCATCGTAAGCGCGCCATTCTTTGGAAGATTTTTGGCAGCCGTCGCGAGGACACCCGGCAAATATCCACGAGCGTAATTTTTTTGATAAGGCCGAATGTTCCAAAGGAACATTTCGGATATGAGATTCCAAATATGTGATACGAATATCAGATTCATTTCAGATATGAATTTCCGAATTGGTTTTAATCACTTCAGATTGTTGAAATGACAGTATAACTTCGACATTATTGCATCTTTTAGGCTCCATAGAGCACGGCAGGTTTTGAGGTGCGCTCGAGCGAAGATTTAAAGTGTTGACAGCACTGCAAGCGTTTTAACGCGGCCCAACTATACACAGAATGACAGCAAGATAGGCAGAGTGAAAGCAACGTCCTGAATTTTCGCCTGGCGTTAGCGTGGTGGTGGTGGTGGTTGCGGCGGTGGTAGTAGTAGTAGTAGTAGTAGTAGTAGTAGTAGTAGTAGTAGTGGTAGTAGTAGTAGTAGTAGCAGTAGTAGTAGTAGCTAGTAGTTGTAGTAGTAGTAGTAGTAGTAGTAGTAGTAGTAGTAGTAGTAGTAGTAGTAGCAGTAGTAGTAGTAGTAGTAGTAGTAGTACAAAAGTAATTGAATAAAAGATATTGACGTACGGGGTTTGAACTTGCACACGCTGTTGCGTCGTCGCCCAAGGCGACCCCTTGAGTAAACGGGTAGGGTCGCGCTAAAGTTCGCAGGAACTGTGGTTCACGTGCCGCAGTCGACGTCAGCGCACTGCAACAAAAACGTGTGCGCTTATCAAAAGGAAAAAAAAAGATAATAGAGCAAAGAAGCGCGGGCCCAACGGTTGGGGCGCAGAGCGCGCTAACCAAATTGGTGCCATTCATTGCAGCGCGCGCGCGCGGCTTACTTTACGACACTGCGTGCGCGGCGAATGTGGCAGCGCCACGGGCTCTCTCTCCTCCCGTCCACGCCAACCGGCGCTCAGCCAGTGACACTTTATGGAGGCCCGTTGCAACAGTGCGAGCGCCCACTCGCTGCGAGAGTCCAGAACAAGCAAGGAAATCCTAAATTATGTTCCAAAATGCAAATGACTTTGATACAAGACAAGAAGAGAGCGGCGCCGAGCACGTTCCCCTGGTTGTCGCTTGTGCTGGTGGCGGCTGTTCTTGCTGCTGGCAGCAGCTCGTCTCTGCGAGCACACGGGGTGGATGAAAGAGATAGGACGATCAACAATCATAACGACGAGTGCTAATAATAAAGCGCGGTACGAGGAGCCCCCGAGTGGGGAGGTGCCGAAACAAAAGTCCGTAAATTACGAGGTTTCTTTCTTCCTTTCTCTCTATTCTTTTCTTTATTCTTTCTTGCTTAGGGGGCGCAAGCTTTCCCTTCTCTCGCCGGTAGTGGTCGGCGCCGTGCCTTTTTACAACGCGCCCAAATAGCTTCGCCAGGAGACACAGTGCAGACGCCGCGGCGTTATGCAGCGCCACGCGCGGCCGCGCGGAAATGAAGGGAACTACGGGGAGCGCGAGATGCGGGCCGAAGGGCCAGCGTGAGAAACGGCACGAGCCGGTTTTAATTTTGCAGAAAATGCAAATTTGAGGCTTTATTTACGATTTTGGCAGGCCGTGCGGTAGGCGCCCGTGGCTGCGGGTTCTGCAAACACGCTCGTTCGCGCCTTCCCTAGCACGCGCTTTTTTTTTCTCTTTTAAGTGTTTGTGTAGCCGGCACGGAAAAGTTAATTGCTAATTTGAGCCCTGGATTCTGTTTTCTCTCCTGGCCGGCCTCGCTTATGAGACGTGACACGAGAAAACACAAGAGCAGCAGCGCTAGCAGCCAAGGCAGGCAGTGCCTGTGAGCGAAATGAAGTGCCACTTGGGCGACGAGCGCGAGCGGAGGGAAAACAGCGGAGAGCCTCTCGCTCGGGCGGGCCCTCAGGATTCGGCGCTGTCGCCCTCATTGAGTATGCGCCGCCTTCACGTTATTTAATCGCTGCTCTTGTTTGCCTTTAGCCGCCCATGATAAGACGCCATGTGCGCAAAACAGAATGATCGTCCGGCGGAACCAACGCACTCCGACGTGAACATCAAAAAGAAGCGCGAACGTAATATCAGGCAACGCAAGCTTCAGCGCGTTCGCGGCAGTTGCTGTTGTGTGTGATCCTTGAAGGGATGGAAGGCGAGAGACTGGATTTAGTGGAGAAGGAGCAAGGGGGGGCATGCTTAAGTATTCCGGCACTATCTTCTGACTTTGTTTACAGTGTAGCGAAGCTTAAATGGTGGCTAACGTCTAAGTGATGGATGTGTTTTGACACCTATGAGAAGAAACGTACAAAGCAAGTCGCACGAAGAGATAGACGTTTTATTCGATACATACATGGTCCACCGCGCGGATATACAGCGTTCAGGTTTGGCGCCGGGGCCACACTTGAACAGACGTTGACGAAGGCGAGTATGCACGTAACGCCATGTTACGGGTATTTTAAATCGGCAAGTATACAGGTATCATCCTTCAGGATAGAGTGGCGCAGGGTTGTCTTCCGCGCAGTCTGAATATTCTGTCTTCACTCTCTCTCGCGCGCGCGCTTTTGTCTGTGTGTGCACTACACACCAAAGAAAATAAGCAGTCCGTTCAGGTATTTGGGACGACTTGCCGTTTTTGTAGAACATATTCTGCTGCCACGCGCCTTTTTTCAAAAATTGTCACGTGAGGTTCCGGTCTGACTTAACAGGGCTGACGGATTTCCTGCGCGCCCGGAGCGCTCAGTTTCGGTATCGCCTCGATCGGGGTCGTGAATTTCGGTGATTATGATCTCAAATTACGTGCGTTTTTTCCGCTCTTTAAAAAATAGGCATGTCGTAAATTATCACGCCCTACAGCTCCCCCATATAAACAACTGCCCTAAAGTTAATAATTAAAATGCTAATTTACTATTTTTTGTTAATTAGTCATTCGAATGCAACTTCAGGTGCGGCATAGTTTTTCCGCCTCGGCGTAGAGTTCGTTTGCGAAGACGACAGGGGCCTCACTATCATAGCATTTTTAGTAAAAATCTGTATTGTCTAAAAAAAACACCCCAGTAGAAAACAATATTGAGCCGTTGACTACACTGTTGTTTTTGTAACTTATTTTTTTAGGCTATTATTCCTATTTACTCCGTCGACGGCAATTGAATGGAATGAATGAATTTTTACATCGCCACATAAGTGCATTGATGTAGACAAGTGGCGAGGATGGCAGGATAAAAGCTGCATAACAGCAGCTTGACTTGTCCCACTTCCCCGTGAACAACGGGCAGCAACGTGGCAAAATATTCATTACCCTTAATTGTGGCAAAATAAAACAAAAAAAATTCACCGACGATTACGATGCTGCGTAATGCGAATTCTGAGCGCAGCTTCGTGTTGGGGCAAGGCCAACTGTGTTTGAAGTTTTGGCTTTCCGCAAAGTATCGACTACGCCATAAATCATAATTTTTGTGAAGTAGGACAGCACCCACTACGCCATTATTCGGCTTTCTGCGGATAAGCGAGGTACCCGCTACACATCAGTAAGCTATCATGTGCACTTTGTTCATGCTGCATGTGGCTGATGACGATGAAGAATCATGGCGGAGCACTTTACAGTGGGTGGTAAGCATTAAACCGCACACTCGTTGCGCAATTAGCATTGTGTGGTGACTGGTTAGTTTTTCACTCGTCTGCGACGCTATATTACATAGATTACCGCGATTCCTTGCCCGATATGACGCCTCTATGGGGCATTTTTGTAAGTAAGTTCCAAGCAACAGCGTGGCCCTGTGGTAGAATACTCGACTGCCACGCAGAGGGCCCGGGTTCAAACCGCGTTCGATTTTGGGTTTTTTTTTTTATTTTTTCAAGTCTCTCGGTTCCGCCACCGACGGCAACGGCGACGGCGACGCCACTCAACGCAGGAACGGGCGCCTAGGAGCTGCGCTCTAAAAATCGCGCCAGTTCCCCACCGTGGAAACCGTACGAGCTGCGGAGTAGAGCTTGAGGATTCGCCTGCCTCTGTTGACGTTTGTCAAAAGAGGGAGGCGACTGAATGGCTAGTGCGACTGAACGCTAGTGCGAATGTAACTTCCACTTGCATTGTACGCTGGCATGGAAAAGAGAATAAAAAAATAAAGCGACCCTAATGCAAGACCTAGGGGTTAGAGTGGCACTGACGCTGACGGTTTTGGTAAACTTGTGATTACCTGTGAGCCATCTTCTTTTTCTTCTCGATCGATGTGATGTGTTGATCCTTGCCCCCCCCCCCCCCCATCCACCCCCTCCGGAACCTTCCTGCCCCTAACGTGGTTTTACACTGCCTCCAGGATCGGAAGCATAGCAAGCTTTCTGCTCCTCACCAGGTATTGCAATGCCTCCGGGATCGTCACACCTTTGACCATGTGATGGTTTCGTGTGATGACGTCATCACGTGACATTACCTTATGTTACGTCATAGTGACGCTGCAAGTTTTGGTATTTGTGACGTCATGACTGCGTCACATGATGAGTAATCTCTGATCCCGTGACTTCTTGCATCATTCATGTTGACGCCGCCACCGGCGCCGACAGTGACTTAAATTTTCAAGTTTAATGAGGCATCTAAGGCTTTCGCCTTAAAATATCACTCTTCACTTGAATCATAACCATCAATTTCGTGCCAGTTTGCCGAAGAGTTTATACTAATTGACGTTTTTACTAATTTCCACTTATTATATGACTCCAATTTTAATTTGTGACATACATTAAAGGGTCCCTGCAACGCTTCTTCAGCATGGCCAGAAAACGCTGCCAATCGGTAGTCGAGGCTCCTGAGAACACTTGAGCCAATCAATATAGCTCAGCACGTAGCCTGGAATTTACAATAAATTCTCAAAGTCAGTTAAAAAAACCCTCTCTCTTCTCTCGACGAATGATGGCATAAACCCAAATGACCGCGCCATAACCCTGAAGCCCACAGCCATTGACTGATTTGAGCAGCATGAGCTGCATAGTTAAAGCGGCCTCCGCAAGATGCCGCCACATGCCCGCGCTCGCGATTGCTCTGAAGTAAGCCGCGCGTTCGAAACAAACCGACGCTGCCCCAAGCTGACGAACGGACGTATCTTCTTGCCCCTTTGTCATCACCCCGACCCCCCCCCCCCCCCCCTGCGTAGCTTTCAGCGCGCTCCTCTGGTGCGAAAGGAGAGAAAACGCTGAAAGTGTGCGACAAATCCCTGTAACTCTGCTCGTACTTGACGGATTCTAAAAATTTTTGCGGCAGTTGATTCGTGAGGCAACAAGCTCCTTTAATGAAGTCATGCGATGATTACTTGGAAAAGCGTTGCTGGGCTCATAATATCCACTGCGTCATATACAAGCCTTAGCTTAACCCATTCCATCCCTTTTGTATATGTCTTCTTTTATTTTTATCAGGGTTTTTGGACAACTCGCAGTGGCGCTTGACAGGGTGGTCTGGAAGATAGCAAAGTGTGTCACTCGGTACTCTTGCCACTAAAAGGAAGAATGTGTTGCTATGTTGCAACCGGCCCATGTAGTTGAGCTTCAGAAATTATATTTTAATGGGTGCGTGTTGATTTCCCCTCGGTCCCTACAATTGTGGGGGCCGCGATACATGAGCTTATTTTATTTTATTTTTTTCTTCCAATTACGGCACTATCTATATGTCGCCGCCGCGACCGGAAACTGAACACGCGTTCTCGCAGACAACACAACGACGTAGTCATTCAGTCACCGTGACGAGCAGTTTCCCGCTTTATTATATACGCTTGTGTCGCTACACATAAATGATAATTATATAACAGTGAAATAAATCTATGTGGTACAATGCAGCTGTGATCCAAGGGGGAGCTTAATATGTTGAGCACAGGCCACTCGGCATTAAATGCTTTCGGCTTTTTCTGATTTGCATGCAATCACACAAGATGGGCCGCCATCGTTCCATAAGCATTGCGGCGAGCCACCGTCGAACACATTCATATGGCAACATTAGTCAGCTAGTTCCAGTGCATGTTGTTACCGGTCGGCAATCGTTTTCAGCGGTGGCAATTACGCTGCCTAAGGCGGTCCAGCATCTGAGCCCATCAAGCAACTATTGCTGTTTCATTATGCGTCGTCGTCTCGGGAGATAAAGCGCGGAGAACGAGGTAGCAAACGCTGTATTACACTCTCCATTCAGTTGGAAGATTCCTTTATAACTACAGCCCTTGCTATTGGTCTCTTGCCGTTTCACAACCTGCTTGGCCATTTCTGTTGCTGTCTATTCTCAGAGAAGTGATGTATAAGCACTGCAGTATCTGTGTATTTAATTATCAAGATACCTATTTTTGTTGTTGTTTTTTAGCTGACATTACGCCATGCACGCTCTTGGAATGTTTGGGTTATTATCAGCTTCCCGGACGCTTGCGAGGAGGAAACTGAGTGGTATTCAAATATTAGCGGTCACTTCCTTGACAGAAGAGTATCAACAATTTCTGTGATCGCCGCTCAAGAAGTGTAACCACCATTTCGAAGTGCTGAAGTAGTGCTAAAGAGAGATGAGCAAAAAAATAAGTCAAGATAAAGGTTTTTTTTTTTATTGAGATGATGAAATAGGAGAGGTTGGTGCCATTATAGTTCAATATTTCACTTATTAATATTTCGCTTATTATATTCCCCACCCCCCACCCCCCCTCTTACTTCGTTTCTCGTTTTTTTTTCTAATTTTGTTTTGTTTCGTGGGTAACTTAGGGCGCTTTTTTTGGCCAGCTGTGCTCATTTCCGTAGCTTTGGGGAGTTTCCAAGCAAATGAATTTTCCAACTCGCTGTGCTGGTTGTGTGAAAAGAATCCGGCATATAAGCCTGCTATACCGCGAACTATACGTGGACGTTCTGTCGCCAGGAGGAATAAGAACTCCATTATAGTTTCCCTTACCGAGAGCGTTCATCGATGCTCATATCTTTCCTTTTACAAGCCGCCCTTCCGTTTAAATGTCCCGTGTGCGAGCGATACGTCGTGTCCTGACGAAAGAGGGAAGGAGTGCAGAGAGTGCGTCGAAGCAGCGATAGAGGGCCCAACGGTCGGGTTGTCCAGTCGCGGCTAGCCGGTCTGGCGGAGCCCGCGCTGCAGCTCCATAAAACTCATGCGCGCAGGTGAAACCCCGATGACCTGGCGGCGAGACAAGGGTTGGGCAGGGACGGCAGCCGCCCCCATAGGGCCCTCGAATTCGGCACATCCGGTCATTCGCGTGATGCATCCCCTTCCTCGCCGCATCGGTAATGGCGATCCTTCGTCGTCCCCTCAGTTCCGCCATCTTGAAAAGAAAGTAAAGACCCCCGGACCGTGGATGCGCGAAAAACTCTTCTGCTCAGATGATGGGCGTTCGCTCAATTATTTCCAGCTTGCCAGAATGGTCCTTATTAATGGCTGCCTTTTGATTCGCGAACTGCACGCGAGAACGCGCGCACTCCCCTTGATAAATGGAGGACCCGCGAGACGCGGCCGAAGGGCGAACCAGCCACCCAGGTGGCCCAGTCGTGAGCCTCGATTCATACCCGGTGCGACGGGCCGCGGCTGCTGTCGTGCATTTCTGCCGGCGCCACCGGCCGGCTCGGCGTGCCAGGCTGGCCGGCCGGACCAGCCGTGCGCTGTCCCGGCCAAGGGAAGCCCACCTCGCGAAGACAACTCGTAAATGGGCGTAGTATGCGTCCGCCTCGTCGCTTACAACAGAGATCGAATTCCGGCTCCTCCCCGAAAAAACAGCTCTAGGGGAATCATTACGGCCCCTTTGAGCAAGTGTACATGTTCCCTTGACGCATTAGGCACGCTTTTGACGATGACTTGTACCATGCCTTGCTTAGACGAAATATTCCGCTAGCGCGCTTATTCTTACTCGCAAACGGCTATTCATCCACTATATAATGCTAGGCTATGCCTTGGTCGTCAGTTTTGGCCAAGCCACTGGTGAGGCACTGTGCTTATCTATAATGAGTTCGACCCAGCAGCAGTAAATTATATATTGTCTGATGAAACCTGTGAAAGTTGTTTTTCTATAACGTAATGCAAAACATAAGCGACCATGTTAGCATAGCAAGCCTCTCAGAAAACGCGCAACCATTATAAAACAATGTTATGTTCTTCCGTAAAGACGGCTCGTCCAGGGCAACAATGCTTGAAATGTGTGGGTGTTTGGATATAGAGCTTAAATATGCAGCTGGAGCTCTTACACATTTCTGGCGAATCATACAACGAGAGATAGAGGGAGAAATGAAAGGAATTAAAGAAATGAAAGGTAGGGAGACTAACCAGAACAAGTATCGCGTTTGACGCCGGGATGACGCCAAAACAAACGTCACAAGGAGCATGCAACTGTGGGGGTTATTCTGTCTGGCCCAGTTTCGATTTCCCGTCCGCACGCTCTGTGTGCAACGTGAGGCACGTCACGCTCGCCCGCGAAGGGAATGAGCAGTCGGATCCGTCTTGTAGATCGGCCCGTGAATGAATCGTGCGTGTGACTGCAGGACCGCACGTGCAGCTGGACCACGCCCGGTCCATGTCCTGCGTGTACATTACACAGCGGTTATTCGTTAAAATTAACTCAATGACGCTGTTTAACGTCGAGAAACTGCACGTATGAGAGATGCAATGCCGCAGGCTGCTCCAGATTGATATCTAAAATCCGGAGTTCTTTAAGTGTGCAGCCAGTGCGCGACACGCGAGCGTTTTTGATATCTCCCTCCTTGGAACGCGGCCGTCATGTCTGGGAGTCGAACCTGCGACCTCGTGCTCAGAAGCGGAACGCCGTGCCCAGCACGCTATGACCACTGAACCGCCGATGCGGGTGGTTCTTAGTTGCATATGGAAAAAAGGCTATGTGTACTGTGATTAGCTGTATGAAAGCCAAGTTTTTGTTTCTTTCCTGTGTGGTCTATGGTTATTTCCGCCGTACGACCTTGGTAGGCGTATATTCTGGGCTGCGACGTTGTTTCACTTATTGGGATATTGTAACGCGTTCTGCAGGGCGTGGCCTTCGATCACATATAGCTCGATAGGCCGTTCCTCATAGCTCAAATGAAACACGGTCTCCGCCTGTCAGCCTTCAGCAGTCTCGCTTCACGGCGAGCGCGGTACCGAGTCGAAGGCCTTGCGCGGACGTTGCGCTTCGCTGAACACCATGCTGTCTATAAGCGACGAAAGGCGCGTCGCATGAAATAATAATAATAATAATAATAATAATAATAATAATAATAATAATAATAATAATAATAATAATAATAATAATAATAATAAATAAAATCAGCATAAAGAACACATGCTTTGTATATGGAGCATACGTATCTGCTTCTGTCTGTTCCAAGTTAATCCCACGGTGTTCACGTCCCTTTCTGTGCATTTTAATGACCCAGTGATCAAACCACGAGCAGTTGGCTGGTTTGGCAACCCTCTCTTGGAGAGAGTTCTTACGAGCGGCGGGCTGCAGCTCTATGAGTACGCGGGGGACCACGGCGCCGTCCCTTGGGGCGCTGTTTGAACAGGCACGTCAAGCATATGGTGGTTATGCAAACACGAGTGCTGACACGAAACACAGCCGTGAGTGACCACAGCTGTGGACGCTATCAAATCTCTGCGGTAAAGCCCTGAACTCGACGACGGAACTTTTTCTTTGTACACATGAACTAACACAGCCAATGATCCGGTAATCTGTATATGGATGCATCACTGCTTTTTTATTCCTTTTTGATCCACACTTATAAAACGGTTTGGCTGTTGTATACTTCCTTGGGCACGTGTTCGTTGCAGGTTATATGAAGTTGCTTTCGAAGTCATATTTTTATTTACACGTCCGCGTCACCTAATTTAGTGCTCTACAACTGATTTTACATCTGGGTATACAAGGCGACTGTAACATTTTCCATCGAGCAATAGAATGGTTGAGCAGCTTGGAATATAGAAACGTTAGCGTGCTCAATCAAAAACCTTACTTTCTATAGGAGAAAACACAGTGTAATAAGTATCACAAATGAAATGGTTGCTTTGTTCGTATATTGCTGCATGGCTTCGCCTTCTTTCTTTTTTTTTTTTTTGCTTGATTGCTTTTTTTACTTTCTTTCTCTTGTATGTTTTTTTTTTCAGCCTTGACACTGAACTGGCGATTATGACTATGGCTATGAAAACGGCGCTAGGGGCGCCGATGGATGGATGGATGCTATGAGCGTCCCCTTTAAAACGGGGCGGTGACATGTCTGCCACCAGGCTCGAAGAAAAAAAAAAAAAAAGCTTCCTTGTTTCATGTTGGCCAAATACCTTATCTACATTGATTAAATCTATGTTATACCAAAAAATATAAATTCACGGTCCATCTCTCTGCCTCTTAAGGCAGAATGACCTTATTTTTCCCCCATTATTTATTTTTGTTCTTTATCTCTACTTTTCTGCCACCAATACTCTAACCGTCTCTTACTTATTTCTATCGCGGACGTGTTCAGCTTTCCATTGTTGTCCCTAAAACCCAAGGCTTCATGTAGACTCGTGCCCACACGTATACCTGGGTGAATATCGCCACATTCAATCAGTACATGTTCCATCGTTTCCTTAGTTCCCCCGCAGCATGTACATTGTTCTTCTTCGTTACTAAATCTCGCTTTATAACTACGCGTTCTAAGGCAGCCCGACCTTGCTTCAACAGTAAAGCGCTTCCCCTTGAATTATCATAAAACCTTTCCCTCCTTATTTCGTTTTTTCCTTTTCGGTAGTTACTCAGAGCCGGCTTCTTTTCCATCGCTGTCATCCAATAAGTCCTCTCCGCCTCTCTGACCTTCCGCTTAATGCTCCTTGTTGCCATATCGCCCGCACTGCCAGCCGTATATTTACTGGTGAGCCTCCTAGTTCTTTTTCTCCACTGCGTGTCAACGCTTTTTCTATACAAATACCTGAAAACCTTCTCTGCCCATCTACTCTCCTTCATTTTCCTCAGCCTCTCTTCGAATCTCATTTTGCTCTGAGCTTCCCTCACTTCAAAGCCTGTCCATCCCATATCACCCTTTACCGCCTCATTTGTCGTCTTCCCGTGAGCGCCCAACGCGAGGCGGCCCACCGTCCTTTGATTTACATCCATTCCTGATTGCACCTCTGACTTCATGCACACCACTGAGTTCCCAAATGTAAGCCCCGGAACCATTACACCCTTCCACAGCCCTCGAAGCACCTCGTACCTATTGTATCCCCATAAAGCTCTGTGCTTCATAATTGCAGCATTCCTCTTTCCCTTTGCTACCGATGCTTTCTCTTGTACCTCCATATATCTATCCCCCTCATTTACCCATACTCCGAGGTACTTGTACTCGCTTACCCTCGGTATTTTTTGGCCCTGTATTAATACTGTATGGTCTCCGTGATCATTGAATACCATCAATCCACATTTTGTTGCACTAAATCCTAGTCCTAGAGCCTCACACTCCCTTCCGCATATATCTGCCAGTCGCTGTATATCATCTTGACTGTCCGCAAATAAGACAATATCATCAGCATAAAATAGACCTGGAAGCTTCTGCTCAACCATCGCTCCGACCTGTTTGTGTGACAAATTAAATCCAATGTTGCTACCTTCTAGCGCTTTTTCCATTCTCGCCATGTACAGCATGAATAACAGCGGGGACAAAGGGCATCCCTGTCTCAGCCCCTTGCTAATTTCAACGCTGTCCTTGCTACTTATTCCTTCCCATTCTATACAAACTGTATTTCCTCGGTATATTCCCTCAAAAGCTGTACACAGTCGTCACCTATGCCCACTTCCTTCAATATATCCCACAAAATTTCCTGATCAACGTTGTCATACGCCCGGTGATATCTAGATAAGCTACGTATAAGGGCCTGTTTTCTATTTTAGATATTTCTATACACTGGGTAAGAACAAACAGATTATCGTCTAACCGCCTGTCGATTCGAAATCCATTCTGAAGTTCTTCCAAAATATCATTTTGTTCTACCCACGCTTCTATTTTTAATTTTACTGCCTGCATCGCCAACCTGTATAGCACCGATGTAATTGTTAGCGGTCTATACGAGCGAATGTTATCCTTTTCTCCCTTGCCTTTATAGATTAAGTTCATTCTACTTTTTCTCCAACTGTCTGGTATTTCCCTCTCCTGTAAGCACTTTTCTACGGCTTTCAGCAGTGCTTCTTTAGTGTTATGTCCGAGTTCGTTAATGAGGCTGACGGGAACCCCATCTAAGCCCGGAGTAGTGCGCTTAGGAATTTTTCCTTCGGCCTTCTTCCAATTGAAATTCTCTAGTAGTACATCTTCGTCGGTTGCACCCTTTGCGTACTTTTACTCACCGGGGAATCCCCTGGGGGACCTTTTTAAACGAATCGGCTGTTATCTTTCGGATGTAACCTAGCGCTTCATATCCTTCCAATTTATTTCCTCCTTCATCTACCATATGTTGTTGCATTGTGACAGACTTCCTACCCAGCGCTTTTAGGTGGCTCCAAAATATCCTAGGCGCGGCCTTCTTCTTTTCGCGAATCTCTGTCATCCAGCGTTCACTTTCACCTTTAATTTTTGCCTCGACTAATTTCTGCACAATGGATTTTTGCTCTAAATATATTTCCCATATTTGGTTGACTTCGTCCTGTGGCCGCTTCTCCTTTTTTGCCTGTCTGTGCTCCCGTGATGCCTGACGTCGCATCTCGATCGCTTCCGGATTTCTTTGTTCCACCAACTTTTGGCTTTTCTTTCCTTTCCAACAAATAGGTTTTCTTCTCTATTTCCATTTCTTTCGTGATTACATGTAGCAGCTCACTATACTTCCAGTCTTTGCCTGGTAGTTCGTCTACTTTTTCCTCGACTCTTGCGGCTATATTGTTATTTGTTTGTCATTTAGATACGAGCTGCCAAACTTTGATTCTATGTTCTTATTTTCAGTTTTATATCCCATTTGTAATATTATGCGTTTATGATCACTACCCAAACTGTTAATGCCTTCTTCGTCTATTCTCATCTCTCTAAGTTTGTCATATATTCCTTCTGTCATGAGACAGTAATCAATGCTCGATTGCCTGTTTCTGACTTCCCACGTGATCTGCCCCTCACACTTAGGCCCCACGTTAACTATCTCAAGACTATGTTGCTCGCAGAGATCTAGCAATAACTTGCCATTGGTGTCTGAATATCCGTCAAGGTCATGAATGTGAGCGTTCATGTCCCCTAGAAGGATTATCTCGGCATCATGACCAAATTCTTTAATATCGGTGCTTATGCATTTCAACTATCTCCAGATTCTTTTCTCTGCAGTTATTGCCTGTCCACAAGTAGCTACACCTAGCCACGTTTTCCTTTCCACCTACTGTGCCCGAAACCACATGTGCTCTGAACACGTTTGTTTCACTCTCTCCCATTTGTTCTGCTATGAATTAGCATTCCAACCCCCCCACCTCTCCTTTCTGATGTGATCCTGTTACATCCTTCCCAAACATAATTTTCAATATGTGGTGGCTCTTCCAAGTCTCTAAGGTGTGTTTCTGTAACCGCATAAACACCTATCTGTTCCTTGTTTACCTGTCCCTCAATCTCTAACCATTTTGCCTTTTTTCTGCCACCCCTGCATGTTAATGTAACTAATTGCAACACGCGCCTTCTCCCTTCTTTAACCTTTTCTCTGTTTTTTCGCTATACTACCTGTCAAAGAGTCCCCCTGGTTGTTTTCCTCATTACAAGCTACCATGGGCACCGGAAGGGCCCGCGTGCCCCCCAAAAAAGCTACTGCGCGTCCTGCAAGACGCCAACCCACCTCATGGCCAAGCCTCCTATCGAAGTGTATTCCGTCTCTTCGAAAACCACCCCACCTGTGCACCTCTCTGTTTATTTCCACTACCTCAATGCTTTCTCTCTACTCATCTGCCATATCTCTTTGTTTGCGTCGACAACCGCTCTTTGCAGGTTGCCGTCACGCACCGGTACCTCCGGTATTGTGCATACCACTATCTGCACCTGAGGGGAAATGGCGCGCATGTCATCGACCCCTTTCGCCAATGTGGTCGCTAGTTCGGCTGATTCGTTACTCAAGACGTCGTTTAGACCTCCCGCGATTATCACGAGGTTACGTCCATTAGACTTAGCTGCGAGTTTTGCGTTAGCTTGTCTCATCACTGATCCCAGCCTATGGCCCGGGAACTTTCCTATTAAAACTCGTTTGTCGCCTCTCACCCTTTCCTTGACTGCTTCTGCGCATGTAGCTAAATTCGAGTCCCCGGCGATTATCACGTGATCCGACTTTTCTGGTGGACTCTCCCGCACCTGGCCACTGCACCTGTTACTAGCGCGTGCTACTGCTGTTGTTTTGTCCCCTCCCGGTTCCAAGACTACTTCGCGGAAGGTGGGTCCTGTGTCCCTTGCACCTGTCTTTTCCAAACCTGTTTCCCCCTCGCGCCTACCACTGTGGGGGTCGATGCCCCATTTTTCCCGCTGTCGCCTGCTTCCCTGTTCCCGTGGCTAAATTGCTGGCATGGCTACCTTTGCTGGCATGGCTACCTTTGCCAATCCCTCCTCGGCTGACTTAAGCCTTTCCGCCATAGCCATCGTTTTTTCCCGCTCTGTCGCTACCGCTTTCTCCAGCTCGGAGATTCTCGCCTTGAGCTCATTCTGGGCGGCCATCATTATTTCCATCTTCGCCTCTAACTCGCATTGCTTACACTTGGCGTCAGCTCTCTCTGTCGTCCTCATCCTCACAAACCTCTATTTTCCGCCCCATTCCGCATCCTGAACACTTTACGGTCTTTTTGACCATGGCTATAGAGCATTCACGCGGCAGATTAGATACACTTAAAGCCAAATGATATCACAAAACTCCGCAAGTATGTTACACTTCAAAGCACCTGTGCACCTTTCAGCCACGTGGTGGCCAAAAAAAACAATATTAAAAAAAAAACACCCGAAGCGACTGTCACACCACTTTGTACCAACAGCACAAAGTTTGTAAGCTCTATTAAGCTGCAATCTAGTGGCTTAACTAAAGAAACAAGCTCGAATCATGCAAAAAAAAAAAAAGCACTTATCTGACGCTGTCATTCCGGAGCCCACGAAAAAACACGTCCGTCCTCTAGCGCACCACAATACACACGGTCCCGCTGCTGCCTTGACAGGCAGCGCCATCTCTGGCAGAAAAAGAGAACTGGGCGTGATCACGCGCGCGCTTCTCCCTTCTCGCGCCACCGCGTTGCCCCGCTTCGTTGCTTCCGTGCTTCCTGCTCGTGCGATACTCGCGGGTGCACTTGCGGCGTCTCACAGATGTCACGCGTGCAGTGCGGCTTCAAAGGATCTTCAAGCTTGACTGGGCACTTCCGCAAAGCGAACTTGATAAATGAGGAAAGCTCGTCAATCACGTTAACGTGAAGAGCAGACGATCGACGACAACCACGCCCGACTCAAGCGAAATGCATTTCCCAAGTCGCGATTTACACCGTGTAGGACGTATACTCGAGGTAAGTCTCATTCTGTCACGTTTAAGATGGAATAATGGTCCACATGCACACCGAATGAAGCCGTCCACGCTATCGATGTTTGCGGCGTGGACCTACGAATCATATGATTGTTGTTTTGATATGACATGCTTACAGTACAGCCGTGTACTTTCGTGAACACCAAACGTTTGCGGCGTGAGAAAAAAAGATTAACGGCCATGCACTGCTTCCTGAGAAGGTTAGAGTCAAGTCCTCCGTGCCGCTGGAGAATCACCCGCCGATTAAGACGCGAGGCAGCTAGCTGAGCTTCAACCACTGTGAAGCAAGATGAACTGCTCGCCTCGTTTTTTCGGCTCTCGCGTCATGCTTGCAGTCTCTTTTTATGATACGACTTGACAGGCGTATAAAACCTGTTGCGTGACGCGGCTAGAAAATCGCACAAAGTCAGAAGGTGGTTAATTCAAGTTGCAATTGCAAAGCATGTATGAAGTGCCAGTTATATTTAGCGGCTTGAATATATATCACCCCAAAAGTGACAAAAACAAAGCAACCTGCAGAACGATGTCAAAGCTTGCTGAAATGCACAGACGTCCGTTCCGGCGTGATAAAGCAGCCTTCCCGACGCGTGAAATGCAGGCGCCGAACTTCTGACAATGTGCGGAGTTCAGTTAATTCAACCAACCGCGCAACGCTACCGGTATAACGCGAATGTGAACGTTCAACAACGACGGGTAGGTCCTCACAGCACGGGAATCAAAACACAAAGGTTGCTTCACCTACAACCGTAACTGGACTTTAACATGCGAGAAGACAGCGAGTAATCATTACTGTAGTCGCTGCGTGCATGCGCCCCGTTACTTACCGATTCAGGTAGTCGGAACGAACGAAAGCGATGAACTCAGACAGCCAAATAGAAGCGAGACAGCGCTGTCAGCTATCCACGCTTGCCGCCTTTATTTCTCGTGGGACACGCCCGGGAACCGATACAGTTTAACACGTGAATCGTGTGCCTTGTCTGCACTGTTGTGGCTGGCCACTAACCGCAACACTTCGGACCACGCTTGCGCTTCCGCGGGGTCGCTTCTGCCATCGTGGAAATGCGCAGCTTCGCACAGCAAGCCTCTCGGGTCAACGTGCCGAGCTGACGGCCCCACAGTTACCCGCACCGAATAGAAAACGCGAGCGCACGTGCGCTACCGCTGCCGTGAAAGGGGCTGGTCGGCCGCGCGAACGGTTCAGTGTTGTCCGACAGAGCCGCAGCGCGGCTGGCGCGGCGCTGTCGTCGCGCCGCAAACTTGAGCTTGGGTTCCCTATACTATACTATACTATACTATACTATACTATAAATAACTATACTATACTATATAATTGGCTATGCTTGCTGTCCCCAGAATTTTTTTCTCTAAGAATTTCTCTATCTTTATTTCTTTCTCTCTACACGTGCTGATTCTCTCGCACATCAGAGTTGACGCATTCCACGCCCGAGAAACAGGCGCCGTGTACTGGGAGCGAAGCAGAATACGACAACGTAGAAGACAGCCGTTGCCGGTTCCTCATTATGTTAATTTACTATCTGCTACACACGGCCAACCTCGCGTTTTAAAGCTAATAATCTTCCACAGTGACATCGATGACACGACGTTTTCCACGTACTACTTTGGCACACCCTCAGAAATGTGACAACACGTCGGTCGACTTCGCTACCATCCCGTGCCTAATTTCTAATCGATTTGCTTTCGATCAAAACAGCTTAGAAGCATTTGATAGATCGTACGAGTTTTATCTGAATCTTCGTATTATTCCAGGCGGAAAGAAAACAAGCTTATTCTTAGCTCATGGTTTTTCAACAAGCTCTGCGTCAGAACCCTTCTTTACACGAGAACCATCGGAGAGGAATTCAGACGTGGATTTAGCGCTTCCGGTAAAGAACTTCCGATAAAGAGGTTGCGGGGGGAGGTCATGACACCTCCCCGCCCCCCGACTCGCGTCTCTGATCAATAAATGCTGAGGCGGCGTATGAGCATGAACGTTGTTGCGTTGACGTACAGACTTGAGTATAAACGTAAGTCGATATGAGACTGATAGTAATGCTGAAGATGATTAGGTAGACCATAGAGTTTCCTACAATACTTACTAGAGGGAACTCTGGCGCTAGTGTCTATGGGAGCTGCAACGCATGACGCTTCAGCCAGCATGGGAATGAGGGGTAGTACACAAATTTGTTCTAAACTTGGTACTTTCGGCTCCGTTTGGCT